>NW_007733347.1:1833-33825 GCF_000696425.1 Galeopterus variegatus | reverse complement strand
AGGAAGAAAAAACCACAGCAATACATTGAACTTTCAGAAGGAGAGAACAAACCTAAGGATACTAGAGATGAGGGGGAGGACGGGAGGGGGTTTGGGCATAAGGAAAAATCACAATTGGTAATAATGAACGAAAATGCTAATTGTAAAAATAAAAGTTAAATAAATTAAAAAAAAAGAAAATGGGAAACATTTCAGGAAGTAGGAGTGGTCAAAGACTTTATCATATAAGTCCCCCAAACACAGGCAACAAAAGAAAAAAAAAGACAAATGAAATGATATCAAATTAAAAAGCTTCTGCACAGCAAAAGAAACAATTAACAGAGCAAAAATGCAACCTACAGAATGGGAGAAAACATTCGCAAATCACGCATCCAACAAGGCATTAATATCCAGAATACATAAGGAACTCAAACAACTTAACAGTAAAAACACAAGTAATCAGATTAAAAAGTGGGCAAAGGAAATGAATAGGCATTTCTCAAAGGAAGATATACAAATGGCCAAGAGATACATGAACAAATGCTGAACATCACTCAGCATCAGGGAAATGCAAATCAAATCCCCATCAAGACATCACCTTACCCTGTTAGGCTGGCTATTATCAAAACGATAGAGAATAACAAATGCTGGCGAGGATGCAAAGAAAGGGGAGCCCTCCTACACTGTTAGTGGGACTGTAAAGTAGTGCAGCCATTTTGGAAAACAGTGCGGAGGTTCCTCACCTTACCCTGTTAGGCTGGCTATTATCAAAAAGATAGAGAATAACAAATGCTGGCGAGGATGCAAAGAAAGGGGAACCTTCTTACACTGTTAGTGGGACTGCAAAGTAGTGCAGCCATTATTGAAAACAGTGCAGAGGTTCCTCACACAACTATAGGTAGAACTGCCATACAAACCAGCAATCCCAATTCTGGGTGTATATCCAAAGGAATGGAAATCATCATGCCGAAGGGATACCTGCACTCCCATGTTTATCGCAGCTCTATTTACAATAACCGAAGTTAGAACCAACCTGAATGTCCATTGATGGATGACTGGATAAGGAAAATGTGGTATATATACACAATGCAATACTACTCTACCTTTAAAAAAATAATGCTATAAAAAAATCTGCCATTCATAGCAACATGGATGAATTTAGAGAAAATGATTTTAAGTGAAATAATCCAGGCACAGCAAGAGAAATATTGCATGTCGCCACTCACAAATAGGAGCTAAAAAAAAAAAAAAAGAAAGAAAGAAGGATACAATAATCACAATAATGCATTGAACTTTCAAAAGAAGAGAGTAGAACTGAGGTTACCAGAGATGGGAAAGGGGGAGAATGTGGGTTTGCAAGAAACTGGTAAAGGGCCACAAAGAATGATTACATTGTGTAATGCTGAATGTATAATTATCCTGATTTGAACATCACATATTGTGCACAGGTATTGATATTCAATGCAGTATCCCACAGAAATGTACACCCAATTATGTTTCAATAAAAATAAAAAGTGGGAACGTGAAGTGACCTGAAAATGTTCAGTGCAGAATTTTGCCCACAATAATAATCTGAGATATTATATAATTTTTGATTAATTAAAATTTGCAAATGCACATGCAGTAAAAATTGCTAGAGAAAAATCAATTATATTGGTCAAATTGATAGTGTTTTATGCAGTTGTAAACATAATTACAGTGTCTTGGTCAATCAGAAAATGCCTTTGAACCTTAACAGATGAATGGAAAGTACAAGATGATGCATTTAAAAATTATTGTATCTCTGGGCCGGCCCAGTGGCGCACTGCTACAGTGCGCCACTTGAGAGCGCGGCAGCCCTCCCGTCGAGGGTTCGGATCCCACATACAGACCGGTTCCCGCTCACTGGCTGAGCGAGGTGTGGGCGCAGCACCAAGGGTTGCGATCCCGTTGCCGGTCCCGGTCCGGTACGGGTGCGACACTGAGGGTTGCGATCCATTGCCGGACATGAAAAAAGACAAAAAAAAAAAAAAATACTGTATCTCTTTTAAAGATATATGTATATGGCAAGGATTTATGGCAAGATCGATAAGTAAAAATTGGGCAATAACATTTGATGGTGCGTATATTCTCCTTTTCAAACTTAATAGGAAATTAAAAGTTAATTTAGTTTTGAAAAAGTTATATTTGTTTATTAAATTATATTACATAAAATAAGCATACATAGAACATATATAGAGAACAAACATATGTTAAGTATAAATAATATATATAGTCAGACCTCTGTATCCATGTGTTCCACATCTGTGGATTCAACCAACCGCAGATTGAAAATGTATATATATTTTAAATTGCATCGGTATTGAATGTGTGTACAGACTTTTTTCTTGTCATTATTCCCTAAACAATACAGTGTGACAAGTATTTACATAGCATTTGCATTGTATTAGGTACTATAAGTAATACAGAAGTGATTTAAATTATCCAGGAATATGTGCATAGTTTTTATGAAAGTACTAATACATTTTATATCAGGAATTTTAGCACCTGAGGATTTTGGTACTTTGGAAGATCCTGGAACCAATCTCCTATGGATATTGAGGGACAACTGCATATATATAAAGTTTATTCCTAGGTATTTTTCTCAATTTGCTCCTATTATTATTGAATTTTTTCTTCCATTATATGCTCTAATTTGATAATGTTTGCATACAGGGAAGTTAACAATTTTTTGTATTGAATTTTCTACTTAGCCTCTTCATGGTATTCTTTCATTGACCTAACAGTTTTGAAAATATTAAAAAAAATGCCACCTGTAAATAATAATTGTTTTTTCTTCTTCCTTTCCAATATGTATACTTCTCATTTCTTTATCTTATTTAATTGCATTGGTGAATATTTTCAGAGCAACAGTAAAACACATTGATGACAATTGGATCATTTTCTTATTTCTGACTTAATGGGACTTCTTCTAGTGCTTGCTTTAGTTTGCAATATTTTTTCACCATGCCAAGGAAATTCATGAACTCATGTTTTATTAATTTTTTTTCATTTGGTGTGTTTTTTTTTAAATGCATTTTGAAATTTGTCAAAGATGTTTCCAGTATTTATTCATATTATAGATTTTATATGTAATGTGCAAATATGTTGAATAATAGTATTGCATTTCATGCATAGTGTGTTAAGTTTTAATGTAAAGCTTTTATGCTGTTTTGTATGTACATATATAAACAAATATATATTATATATGTGCTATACATGTGTATATGTTAAAACATTTGCAAGATTTTATTTTTTCATGAGAATTTTAAATGTCTGGATTCCTTTTTTCTTGTCTTTGAGAAGCATTTCTTTTAAATCATCTGTTCTCCATCCATTTGTGGAACAACTGTGATAACTTTCTCATTTTCTTCCATGATTATTGGTCTTTCTTAGTTCACAATTCCTTTGAATTAAATTTTGATAATTTATATTTTCTTGGAATAATCAATTTAATCTATGTTCTCTAATTTATTTTAATAGAGGTTGGCAAAATACTCTAATTCTTTTTACTTTTCTCTAGTTCTATGATTATTTCTGGTTATTATATGTTCTTTATGGTCTCTTCCTTTTTTTCTCAATTAGGCTGTACAATAACTGATCTAATTATTAAGCTTATCAAAAAACAACTTTATATTTTTATTTATTCCTTCTGTTCCTTTTTGTTTCATTCATTTGTATTTTCACATCCCTTTTGTTTTCTTTGGATTAATTTTGTTGCTTAGTACTTAGCTTCATAAGTTCAAGGCTTCTTTAATTTATTTAAATTTTCTCTGGTTTATTTATGTAAGTACTTAAGGCTATGAGTGCTACCCTGAGCTCAGTTTTAGACCTACTTCACATATTTTGGTAACATTTTTCCATTATTATTACTGGCTGCAGATTTGAAGTTTTACATTTGATTTATTCTTTGAACCAAAATTTAACAGAGAGTTTAAAATTTTCTAGCTGGAGTCTTAAGAAATCCTACAGCAATGAAAACAACAAACAACAACAACAAAAACAGAACCAATGCATTCACTCCATCAGCCTAATATCTTTAGCACTGGCCATATGGTGTAACTCGCCCTGGGGTCCTGTACTCTCTAGGATTCTCTGTGTCAAGAAATTTATCACCCCTATATTCATGTTTATGTCAGACATGGCATGAGTCATTCAGAAACATGGGGTTACTCCTCTCTCAGTCCATCATTATAAAGCCAAATTTCTTTACTGAAAGAAGAAAAGATGATTCAGGAATTCTTTTGTTTAGTTTCTCCAAGGCCTCTGATAGTCTTCTTATCAAGATCACAATAAATTTTCATGGGGTTGTGCATGAGGGGGTGTGTGAGGGTACATGTATGAGATCAAGACAGAGGAACATCTCCTCAAACATTCCATTATCTAAGTCTCCTGACTTCATTGCAATGTAAGTACTAGCAGTGGTGGGAATGGTAAGAGTTGTAAAAGCCCCTGTTGTGCCCTCCTTGATTCTGACCTTTCACTCCCACTGTTTGATACAACCACTGACTTCATAAGGAAGCTGCCAGAGGTTAGGTTCTGAGATTGAAATTAGATTGGGTGAGGAGTTTTAGCCGAAGTGTCTGAGAGTAGGAAAACCTTGAGGTTAAGGGGGAATAGAATTCTTGAGAAAATAGAAAGGATTAAAATAGGAAATTAAGACCAACTGATAAATCCAGGGCTCAAAGCATAGCTGAAGATGGGGCAAGAAACAAGATAGATAAAGGACAGCAATAAAGCAATAACTTCCTGGACAACTGGCAGAAAATTGTCTTTAATCCCCTTTCCTCAACTACCATCATTCGTTTTTATTTCATTTTGGTTTTTGGCTTCTGGCTTTACAGTACCGGGGAGGATTTACTTTGAAGATGATTATCAACTGAATCAAACTGTTCTATAAGATTCAAATTATATTAATTGACTCCAATTCCAACCCACATGTTTTGGTAGACTTCGGTCAATCTCAGATTTTCTGGGACCCTTGGGAAGGACCTTAGTTTGTTTCTCAGAGACTCTGGGTTTCAAGTTTCTTGATTAGTGTTTATGAATATCTTTATTCTACATATATAGTCTCTGTTCAATAGCACATCTCTCTAAAGGTGGCATAGAACCCTTATCATTAATTTCCCTCAAAACCTTTCACTCAGGCCATTTGTATATATGAGAAGCTTAGCTGAGTGCTGGGATAACAAGTTTTACATCATTTTGTTCTTTACCTCATACCTTGTAGAACAGCACTGTTTAATACAGTAGCCACTAGCTATATACAGATATTAAACACTTGTATATACCTAGTGTGTGACTGAGGAACTGAATTTTAAATTTAATTTAATTTAAATTTATTTAAATTCAATAGCCAATGTTGCTAGTGGATACCATATTGAACAGTGGAGGTCTAGGTTCTTTTTATCCTCTTTATCTCCTTTCCTTAAAACTCAAATCTTCTCTTTTTATTATGTGGAAAACCTTGCTCCCCATCAATTATTTAGCTTGAGATCTAAATAATTACTTATGTTATTTAGATTATCATTATACTCTAAATTTATAATAACAAATATTTAGCATTATTTAGCTTTGCACTCCCAAAGACTCATAAATATGCTCTGCTAAACAATGGTCCATCCAGTCCAGATCCTAACTCTAAGGATCAGAGAACTAGCCAAAATTTGAAATTTTGTCCTTGAACTTCCCTCTCCTTCATCATATCTGAAATCAAAAAGGTCAAGTGTTGCAACTGTCTACCCATTTATATGAATTAATTGAGCCCACCTCCTTAGAAAGCAGAAAGGGCTACTCAGTTTGGTTTCACATAATTATTTCTCTTTCCCCTTACACCCCTTTCCTTTGTGTGCGTAAGTGTGAATTATGGATGAAATAATACTACAGTTCACTTCTGTTTTAACATTATAAATACTGTTAATCCTCACCTATAATATTTTTAAAAATTTTATTTATTATTAGCATATTTATTCTTACAAATTGTGATATTTCTTTATGCCCTTTGCCTGATCTATCACTTCCCAAAACCCCTCCCTCCCTCCCTCCTATCTCTAGCATCCTTAGGTTTGTTTTCTCCTTCTGAAAGTTCAACATATTGTTGTGGTCTTTCTTTCTTTCCTTCATTCCTTCCTTCTTCCCTCCTTCCCTTCCCCCCTCCCTCTCTCCCTCCCTTTCTTCTTTCCTAGCAGCCAGTTAGAAGTGAGAACATGCAGTATTTCTGCTTCTCTGTCTGGCTTGTTTCACTTAACATAATTTTCTCCAGACTCATCCATGTTGCTGCAAATTGCAGAATTTTATTCTTTTTTTTCTGGCTGAGTAACATTCCACTGTGTATATATACCACATTTTCATTATTCAGTCATCTGTCGATGAACACTTAGGTTGGTTCCATACTTGGGGTATTGTGAATAGAGCTACAATGAACATGGGAGTGCAAGTGTCCCTTCAACATGATGATTTCCATTCCCCTGGATATATACGCAGCAGTGGGATCACTGGATCATATGGTAGTTCTATCTGTAGTTGTTTGAGAAACTTCCATACTGTTTTCCATAATGGCTGTGCTAGTTTACAGTACCACCAACTGTAGAAAAGAACCCCTTTCTCCACATCCTTGCCAGCATTTGTTATTCTCAGTCCTTTTAATAATGGCCAGACTAACTGAGGTGAGATGATATCTAAATGTGGTTTTGATTTGCATTTCTTCAATGACTATTGATGCTGAGCATTTTTTCATGTACCTGTCACCTACAATATTTGAAGTAAACTTGAGTTCAATTTGTAAGAGAGTTCAAATTCAGAAAACACTGGGTTGTATTGTGTAAAGCCACAGTATAGTGTTGTTATTAACCATCTATGGACAATAATGCATACCCACAAACAGATGAGCAGGGCTAATTGTCACTTTATTTAATGGAACTACTTACAAATTGTGATATTTCTTTTGCATTCTAAGTAGACTGATAAAAATTAATGCAGTGTTTTTTACACAATAATGAAGAAACGTATTTGAGTATTTCTGGAACAGAACATTTTCATGCAGGTGGCCAAATCTTTACCAGAGAACTGAGCAAAGATATCTGTCAGATTCCAACTGAAACATACCTCTTGGGATTTAAGTTCTAGAGCTGTAAATTACAGCTTGACATCTGCTGGCATCTTATCAACAGATTATACCTGAGAATCTTAAGAGGCAGAAAAGTGATTAGATAATTTCACACTTTTAAACAAATCCAATGGCATTTGCTTCCTTGAAAATTAGTTAATCAAATTTAACTAATTAACAAATTAATCAATAAAAGTCACTTTTATCCACATTTTAACTTTATTTTATTGAGGTGCTTGTTCTTTTTTGTCATGAACCAATTTTTGTGTGGAAATATTTAATGGGAAATGAGGAAACTTCTGGTTTCTGATCCAGCATGTAAGGGGCTTGGAAGTTATCAGTTTGTCCTAACAACAAGTGAAAAGCAGCACAAAGTAAAATTCAACAGCTCTTCTTATACGTGTCAAAGAAGTGAGGTCCCAGAGCAAACCACTGCCCCTAAAATTGGAAAGACACATGGGCAAATACAGAGAATCACAACTTAACAGTTCAGAAACCTACAAGCAGCAATTCCTACCATGGTAGGAAAACCTAAACTGTAATTGACAAATTGCTGGAAGCTCAAAGTGGATAGTACTAGAGTTAAAAACCTCAGGGTGAGTAACATCTGCAAGATGGAAGAATAGGAAATCCCAGCCCTTGTGTCCCCACAGGAACACTGATTTAACAACTCTATATGGAGCAAAATACCTTTACGAGAACTCCAGAATCCACTTAAGAAGTTTTAGCACCCAGAAGAGCAACAACATAAAACCAACCTCACTGAAATGGATAAGAGCAATTGCATTTCACCTGCACCACCTTGTCCCCTAAGTTGGTACAGATCAACACTAATGGAGTTATCTTTGGCCCCATAATTTCTCCCACAGGAGAATGAAAGGGTGAGATATCCATCCAACTTCCCCAACTTTTCGTGCTTTGCCTGTGAGACCCACTTTTGCCTCATCTCACCTAGAGTTCTGAGGAAACTGGCAGAGACAGAAGTCCCAGGGGGATTTAAGAACAAAGAAAAGGGGGGACTCTCATCAGCCATTGCACAGACCTCAGTAACTTGCATGGCTCTCAGCAGCTGGTGTGGTTCTCTGTAGCCAGCATGCAGATCTCAGCATACGGGATGGCTCTCAGCAACCAGTGCATGGCCCTCGGTGGCCAGAGTGTGGCCCTCAGCAGCTGGCTCAGCTATGCAGAATTGGGAGAAGGTGCACAATCCGGAGACTTCTCCTTCAGGAGGGAGGGAGAGTAGTGAAGCTTGCACTCAACATCTGAGCATCCCAGTGTACTTCCTGAACGGAAAAAGGTGGTAAGTGTTGCACCCAGCACAGTTCCGCAAAGCAAGGAGAAAGCACACTAGCCAAAGATTTCTCCTTTGTGAAAAAGGAAGAGAAGTAAAGTTTTCACTCAGCATCTTGGCATCTTGGTTCACTTACCTAGGGAAAATGGGCAAGCAGTTCTTAGCATTGGGCATAGCTCTGCAGTATGGGGAGAAGGTGCACAATACTGAGATTTTTTCTCCAGGAGGGAGGAAGAGGAGAGGAGTGGAGCAGGAACAACAGTAGAAAAGGTTTGAGAGACTACCAGAATCTCTAGCCAACCTGATGGTGAAGGTCTTCCCTGCTGAAGACAGACCATAAAGAGTAGAAGAAGTGGATTCTTCTTCAAATGCACAGACATCACACAAAGCTACAAGGAACATGAAGAGCCAAGAAACATGACACTACCAAAGAAACAAATTGTCTTCAGTAACCAACCCTAAAGAAATGGAAAGATATGAATTGCCTCACAAATAATTCAAAATAATTTTCTTAAAGAAGCTCAGTGAGGTAGAAGAGAACACAGACAACTAAAAGAAACCAGGAAACTGATTCTTGAACAAACGAGAATATCAAAAAAAAGTTAGAAACCATAAAAAAAAAATGGGAACTGAAGAATATGATAATTGAACTGAAAAATTCAATAAAAACTTCAACAGCTGAGACAATCAAAATGAAGAAATAATCAGTGAAGTTGAAGATAGGTAACTTTAAATCAGCCAGTCAGAGGAGCAAAAAGGAAAATAAATAAATAAATATAATGAAGAAAGCATATAAGACTTATAGAATACCATAAAGAGAACCAATATAGATATTATGATATTCCAAACTGGAGAAGAGAGAGAGAGAAAAAGGGTTAGAAAGCTAATTTAAAGAAATAATGACCTACAGTCCCAGCCACCCAGAGAGGCCTGAGATCTTCCGGGCCCACAGACCACGAACTACCTGGGCCGGAACAAGCAGGTGCCACAAAACATGACCCCAATCCTAGGCCATTCCCCAATGCCCAGAGAAGGCTAGGATGCCAGCACACAGGCCCTGAGGCATCTGCACCAAATTGGCAGTCCCTGCAGGATCCAGGCCAGACACCAGTGTGGAACGAGTTGACAATGACCAAACACAAAGGAAAGATGCCAGAAATATGAAAAATCAAGAAAGTATGACACCACCAAAGGAAAATAATAACTCTCAAGCTCTAGATCCTGTAATACAGGAAGTCCTTGAAATGAATGACAAGGAATTTTGAGAAAAAATTCTAAGGAAACTAAATGAGATACAAGAAAACTCAGTTAGGCAACACAGTGAAATGAGAAAAAAATATACAGGATCCGAAAGAAGAAATATACAAAGAAATAAATACCCTGATAAAGGATGTAGCAGAGCTTATGGAGCTGAAGGATTCATTCAATGAAATAAAAAATACAACAAAGAGCTTAACCAGCAGGCTATAACAAGCAGAAGAGAGAATTTCAGACCCTGAAGACAGGCTGTTTGAATTAATACAGGCTTTTAAAAAAAAAAAAAAAAAAAAAAAAAAAAAAAAAAAAAAAAAAAAAAAAAAAAAAAGAAAAAGAAAAAGAAAGAAAAAAGAAAAGAAAAGAAAAAAAGAATTTAAAAAAATGAAGATAATCTAAGAGAGATAACTGACAACCTTAAGTGCTCAAATTTCCAAATGATGGGTATTCCAGAAGGGGAGAAAAAAAGAAATGGCATTGAAAACATATTCAATGAAATAATAACAGGCAACTTCTCAGGTATAGGGAAAGACACAGATCTTCAGATTCAGGAGGGTCAAAGATCCTCAAACATACTCAATCCAAAAAGGGCCTTTCCAAGACATGTTATAGTCAAACTGGCAAAACTCAAAGACAGAGAGAAAATCTTAAAAGCTGTGAGAGAGAAATGTCAAGTCACCTAAGGGACCCCCAATCAGACTAACACCAGACTTCTCACTGGATACCCTAAAAGCCAGAAAAGAATGGGATGATATATTCAAAATACTAAAAGACAAAAATTGCCAGCTAAGAATACTTTATCCAGCAAGGCTATCCTTCAGAAATGAAAGACAAATAGTATATTTCTCAGACAAACAAAAAGTACAGGAGTTCACTACCACAAGATCAGCTTTATAAGAAATTCTCAAGGGAGTACTGAGTTTGGTACCTGAAAAACAACCATCACTGCTATGAATAATGAAGAAAGAACAAAACCCACCAGTAAACACAGAAGACAAAGAGTAAATCAGAAAGAAAGGAACTAAAGATACTTAGGACATCCAAATAAAAATCATTAAAATGCTAGTAGTCGATCAACCCCTTTCAATAATAATTCTTAATGTAAAAGGATTAAATCCCCCACTGAAAAGACACAGATGGACTAACTGGGTTAAAATGATGGACCCAACAATATGCTGCCTTCAAGAGATTCACCTCACCTGTAAAGACATACATAGACTAAGAGTGAAAAGATGGAAAAAGATATACCATCCAGATAGAAATGAAAAATGACCTGGAGTAGCTATTCATATATCAGATAAAATAGGTTTTAAACCAAAAAAAAAAAAAAAGAGAGAGAGATAAAGAAGGTCACTATATAATAATAAAGGATCTAGCCATGAATAAACATAATAATCATAAATATATATGCACCCATAAATCAGATTAGCCAGATTTGTAAAGCAAACACTATTAGACCTAAAGAATGAGAAAGACACTAATACCATAATAGCAGGTGACCTGAACACCCCACTCTCTACATTGGACAGATCATCTAGGCAAAAAATTGATAGAGAAATACAAGATGTAAACAACACTTTAAACCAATTGGACTTGGCAGATATCTACAGAACACTTTACCCACAAACCTCAGAATATCCATTCTTCTCATTAGCACATGGAACATTCTTCAGGATAGACCACATATTAGGTCCCAAATCAAGTGTCAGCAAATTCAAAACAAATGGAATTATTCCATGTATTTTTTCAGGCCATGAGGGATTAGAACTAGAAATCAATAACAAACAAAACTCTGGAAACTATACAAACACATGGAAAATAAAGAACATTCTACCTAATGACATATGGGTCCAAGAAGAAATTAAACAGCAAATCAAAAAATTTATTGAAACTAATGAAAATAATGACACATCACACCAAAACCTTTGGGATACCACAAAAACGGTACCAAGGGCGAAATTCATCACATTAAATGCTTACTTCAGAATAATTGGCAAAATGGCAAGTAAACAACCTAACACTTCACCCTAAAGAACTACAAAAACAAGGATAAAACAAATCCCAAATTAGTAGATGGAAAGAAGTAATTAAGATCAGAGCAGAACTAAATGAATTACAAGCCCCCCAAAAAAACAATACAAAAGATCAATGAAACAAAAAGCTGGGTTTTTTTAAAGATAAATAAAATTGACAAACCATTAGCAAGGCTAACTAAAAAAAGAATAGAGAAGACTCAAATAGCAAAAATCAGAATTGAAAAAGGTGATATTACAAGTGATGTGTCAGAAGGACAAGGAATCATGACAGACTATTATAAACAACTAAATGCCAACACATTTGAAAATCTGGAGGAAATGGATAAATTTCTGGACACAGAAAAACTACCAAAATTGAGCCAAGAAGATATAGAAAATCTGAACAGAACAATAACAGTAAAAGAGATTGAAGCTGTTATCAGAAGTCTCCTAAGAAATTAAAACCCAGGACCAGATGGATTCACTGCAGAATTCTTCCAAACCTTCAAAAAGGAATTGATACCAGTTCTCTACAAAATATTCCAAAAGATTGAAACAGAGGCCATTCTCCCAAACTCATTCTATGAGGCAAGCATCACCCTGATATCAAAACCAAACAAAGATACAGCAAAAAAGAAAATTACAAGCCAGTATCCTTGATGAATATAGATGCAAAAATCCTCAATAAAATATTAGCTAACAGAATATAGCAACACATACACATCCACCGTGATCAAGTGGGATTCATCCCAGGAATGCAAGGTTTCTTCAACATTCACAAATCAATAAATTTAATACACCACATCAATAAAATCAAAGACAAAAACCATGTGATTATCTCCATAGACCCTGAAAAAGCATTCAATAAAATTCAACATTGGTTCATGATACTCTCTACAAGTTAAGTACAGATGGAAAGTATCTGAACACAATTAATGACATATATGATAAGTCTACTGCCAATATCATCTTGAGCAGGGAAAAGCTGAAAGCATTTCCCTTAAGAACAGGAACTAGACAAGGAGGCCCACTCTAACCACTCCTATTCAACATTGTGTAGGAAGTACCAGGCAGAGCACCAGAGAAAAGAAGGAAATAAAGGGCATCCAGATTGGAAAAGGTAAAGTCAAATTCTAGCTGTTTGCAGATGATATGATCCTATGTATGAAACAGCCTGAAGCATCTACAAAAAAAACCTTTAGAGTTGATAATGACTTCAGCAAAGTTGCAGGATACAAAATCAGCACACAAAAATCAGTAGCATTTCTATACAACAGCGAACATGGAGAAAAAGAAATCAAGAAAGCTAGCCCATTTACAATAGCAACCAAAAAAAATAAAATACTTAGGAATAAAGTTAAGCAAGGATGTGAAAAATCTCTATGATGAGAACTACAAACCACTGTTGAGAGAAATTAAAGATGACACAAGAAGATGAAAAGATACCTCATGCTCTTGGATTGGAAGAATTAACATTGTGAAAATGTCCACACAACCCAAAGTGATCTACAGATTCAATGCAATCCCATCAAAATTCCAAGACGTTTTTCTCAGAAATGGAAAAAATAATCCTAACATTTATATGGAATAACAAAAGATCGTGAATATCCAAAGCAATACTGAGCAAATAAATAAATAAATAAATAAAGCTGGAAGCATAACACTACCTGACTTTAAACTATACTACAAAGCTCTAATAACCAAAACAGCATGGTATTGGCATAAAAACACATACACAGATTGATGGAATAGAATAGAGAATCCAGAAATCAACCCATACACCTAAAGCCATCTGATCTTTGACAAAAGCACCAAGTCTACACACCGGGGAAGAGACTGCGTTTTCAGCAAATGGTGATGTAAAAACTGAATATTCATATATAGGAGAATAAAACTAGACCTGTACCTCTCACCATACATCAAAATCAACTCAAAATGGATTAAAGAATTAAATATACATCATGAAACAATAAAACTCCTAAAAGAAATCAAGGGGAAAAACTCCATGAAGGAGGATTGTGTAGTGGATTATATTGTGTCCCTCACAAAACTCCTTAAAGCTTGAATTGCGTTCACCAAGTTTTATGTATTAGAAACTTAGCTTCCATGGCCACTATTAGGAGAGTGTGAAATACTATTATGGTAATTGAAAGGTGGATCCTTGAAGAGGTGATTGGGTTTTAGGACCATGCAGTAGTAAATGGATTAAAAATGGTGGTCAGGGGCATGGTTCTGAGGGCTTTGAAAGAAGAGGAGACTCTTTCTGTCTCTGTCTGCTACCTCTGCTTCCACCATCTTGCAGTGTGAGATCCCTGGGTCACTGTCACCACCACCAGATGGACTTTGGACTTCCCAGCCTTAGAAACTGCAAGTGATAAATTTCGTTTTTCTTTCTAATCACCCAGTTCCATGTATTTTGTTATAAGCAACACAAATCGGACTAATACAGAAAATTGGTACCAGAGAAGTTGGGTGTTGCTTATAACAAATACTTGAAAATGTGGAAGCAACTTTGGAACTGGATGTTAAGCAAATGTTGGAGGAGTTTGGAGGACTCAGAAGAAGACAAAGGGACAGTGGAAATTTTGGAATATCTTAGAGACTGGTTATGTGGTGGTGAGAAGAATGCTGTTAGAAATACGGACTCTAAAAACTATTCTAAGGATGTCTCAGATAGAAATAAGAAGGAGTTCATCACAAACTGGGGCAAAGGTCACCCTTGCTGTGAACTGGAAAGGAATTTGGCTGCATTGTGTCCAGGCACTAGGAATTTGTGGACGTTGGAAATTAGGAGTTGTGAACTAGAGTACTTGTAAGAAGAAATTTCTAAGCAGCAAAGCATTAAGGAAGCTGCATGGCTACTTGTAACAGCCTACTCGGAGTTATGGCAGCAAAGACATGACATAAAGCCAGAATTTAAAAGGGAAGCAGAGCATAAAGATTTGGAAAATTTGTGGCCTGGCCATGCGGTAGAGAAGCAGAGAGCATGCAATGGTGCAGCCCAGCGACCATTAAGCTAAGAAGATTAATACAAAAGAAAGGGATTATCAAGAGAAGGGGAAAAGGCCCTGAGGGCTTTACAGAACCCTCTGGGACCAGCACTTCCATTTCAGGCCCAAAGGCCTAGGGAGACAGAATGGTCTTGGGAAACAGGCCTGAGGCATCCTAAAAAAGCTCACTGCTCAGGGCCACCTCAGGATGCTGCTTCCAGCACCAGCACCCCAGCTGCTTTGGTTACTCCAGCTGTGGGTAAATTGGCCCCAGGTGTGGTTGGATCTGCAGCTTTGGAAAACACAAGCTGGAAGCCTTGGCATTGCCCACATGGTGTTAAGTCTGCAGGCTCACAGAATGCCAGAGCTGTGAAGGCTTGGGAGCCCCCACCCAGACTTCAAAGGATGTATGGAAAAGTCTGGGGGTCCAGGAAGAGGTCTGTCACAGGGGCACAGTCACCACAGACAGCCTTTGCTAGAGCAATGCCAAGCAGAAATGTGGGGTCAGAGTCACAGGAGAGAAACCCCAACAGCCTCATGTCTAGTGGAGCCTTTAGAATGGGACTGCCATGGAGACCCCAGACCTGTGGAGCTACCAGAGTGGAATGACCAAGAAAGCCATAGAAGTGGAGCTGCCCAAGGACTTGGGGACCCAACCCCCACACCAGCATGCAGAGGAGGTTGAACACGTAGTCAAGGCACCTGATTCACCAGCTTTGAGATTTAATGCCTGCCCTGCTGGGTTTCAGACTTGCTTGTTTGTCCCACCATTGTGTCTTCAAAGTAGATAACTTGTTTTGAATTTCACAGATGGGACTTTGGACTTTTGACTTGAAACAATTTAAGACTTTGGGGATGAAATGAATGTATCTGTATGTGAAAAGGATGTGAGTTTTGGGGGGTCAGGGGAAGAATGTAGTGGATTGAATTGTGTTCCCTCAAAACTCCCTGAAGCTTGAATTATGTTCCCCAAGTTTTATGTATTAGAAACTTAGCCCCCACGGTGACTATTAAGAGGGTGGGAAATCTTATTATGGTGATTGAAAGGTGGAGTCTTGAAGAGGTGATTGTTTTGTAGGACCATGCAGTTGGTAATGGGTTAAAAATGGTGGTCAGGGGCATGGTTCTGATGGCTTTAAAAGAAAAGAAGATCCTGTCTCTCTTTCTCTCTGCTATCTCTGCTTCCGCCATCTTGCACTGTGAGATCCCTGGGTCACTGTCATCACCACCAGATGGACTTTGGATGTCCCAGTCTTAGAAACTGTAAACAATAAATTTTGTTTTTCTTTATAATTACCCAGTCCTGTTTATTTTGTTATAAGCAACACAAAATGGACTAATATATTTTGGGTACATACTTCATGAATACAACCCCAAAAGCACAGGCAACCAAAGAAAAAATAAACAAGTGAGATTATATCAAACTAAAAAGCTTCTGCACAGCAAAAGAAATGGTTAAGAGTGAAAAGACAACCAATAGTTTGGGAGAAAATATTTGCAAAATATACATCTGACAAAGGATTAATATCCAGAATATAAAAGGAACTGAAGAACTTTACAGCAAAAAAACAAGTAGCCCAATCAAAAAATGGGCAAAGGAGCTGAATGGGCATTTCTCAAAGGAAGATATACAAATGGCCAACAGACACATGAAAAAATGCTCAACATCACTCAGCATTCAGGAAATGCAAATGGAAACCACTTGAGATACAATCTCATTCCACTCAGGATGGCTAATATCCAAAAGACTGAGAATGATAAATGCTGGTGAGGATGGGGAGAGAAACTAGTCCTCTTACAGTATTGATGGGACTGCAAAATAATGCAGCCTTTATGAAAAATTGTATGAAGTTTCCTCAAACAATTACAGATAGATCTACCATATGACCCAGCTGTTCCACTGCTGGGTGTATACCTAGAGGAATGGAAATCATCATGTTGAAGGGATACCTGTACTCCCATGTTTATTGCAGCCCTATGTACAATTGCCAAGAGTTGGAACCAGCCCAAATGTTCATCATCAGATGACTGGATAAGGAAACTATGGTATATCTACACAATGGAATACCACTCTGCTATAAAAAAAGAATGAAATACTACCACTTGCAGCAACATGGATGGACTTAGAAAAAATTATGTTAAGTGAAATAAGTCAGGCACAGAAAGATAAATACCACTTGTTCTCACTTATTTGTGGGAGCTAAAAATCAATCAATCAATAAATAAATATACAAACAAATAAGTGGTGGGGGTGGGGAGAAGACAACAATCACAATAATTCCTTGAACTTGATAAGACAAGTGAACAGATATGATGTTGATGGGAAGGGGGGAAGAGGAATTGGTAAAGGGACAAGAAAATCAACTACATTGTATATTGATCAATTAAAATAAAAAAATAAATAGTGGCCTAACACTTCCTAAATCTGGGAAGAGAAATAGACATTTAAGTTTAGGAAGCAAGAAAAAACCCAATTAAGATGAACCCAAAGAAGTCTACACTCAGTCACAATATAATCAAATTGTCATTTTATGACATTACATTTATGTCTAAAGCCCTTTTGACCACCCACCACCCCAAATCTCAATTTTCTCTGAAATGTAGCCACTGTGATCACTTTGATATGTATTTTACAGAACTTTTTTATGAATTTACACATACAGTCATGTGCTTCATAATGACCACAAGGATGGAACAAATATAGGATACTGGTTCCATGTGATTACAATACCATATTTTTAATTTACTTTTTCTATGTTTAGATATATTTAGATACACAAATACTCACCATTGTGTTACTGTTACCTACAGTATTTGGAACAGTAACATGCTGTTTGGGTTTGTAGCCTAGGAGCCATAGTTTATACCATATAGCCTAGGTGTGTAGTAGGACGTACCATCTAGGTTTATGTGAGTATACTCTATGATGTTCACACAATGATGAAGTCACCAAACAATGAATTTTTCAGAATGTATCCCCACCATTAAGTAACATATGACTGCACAGAGAAGAATGCATTGGTTATATGCAAATACTACTCCATTTTATATCAGAGACTTGAGCATCTATGGATTTTGGTATCCACAAGAGGTCCTATAACCAGTACCATATGGGACAACTGTACTAAGAGGAAGTTAATAGTGACAAATGCCTACATTAAGAAAAAAGAAGCTTGTCGATATGATGTATCACATTTATTGACTTTCATATGTTGCACTATCCTTGCATCCCTGGGATGAATCCAACTTGATCATAGTGTATAATTTTTTAATATGTTGCTGTATTCTAATTGCTAACTAAAAAGTTTCTGCACAGCAAAAGAAACCATCAACAGAGTGAAAAGACAACCTACAGAGTGGGAGAAAATTTTTTCCAACTATGCATCCGACAAGGGACTAATATCAAGAATATACATAGAACTCAAACAATTATATAGAAAAAAATAAATAAATGACCCAATTAAAAAATGGGCAAAGGAGCTGAATAGATATTTTTCAAAGGAAGACAAACAAATGGCCAGCAGATACATGAAAAAATACTCAACATCACTAGTCATCACGGAAATGCAAATTAAAACCACATTGAGATACCACCTCACTCCAGCTAGACTGGCTATGATCAAAAAGATGGTGAATAACAAATGCTGGCGAGGGTGTGGAGAGAAGGGAACACTACTGCACTGTTGGTGGGACTGTAAATTAGTACAACTACTATGGAAAACGGTATGGAGGTTTCTCAAACAACTACAGATAGATCTTCCATAGGATCCAGCAATCCCTCTTCTGGTTATATATCCAGAGGAATGGAAATCATCATGTGGAAGGGACACCTGCACTCCCATGTTCATTGCAGCTCTGTTTACAATAGCCAAGATATGAAACCAACCTAAATGTCCATTAATAGACGTTTGGATAAGGAAACTGTGGTATATATACACTATGGAATACTACTCTGCCATAAAAAAGAATGAAATACTCCCATTTGCAACAACATGGATGAATTTGGAGAAACTTATGTTGAGTGAAACAAGCAAAGCACAGAAGGATAAATACTGCATGTGCTCACTCATATGTGGGAGCTAAGAGAGAAAGCAAGGCAGGAAAGAAAGACCACAGTAATCCCATGATCCAACAGATGGAGAGAACATTCCTAGGGCTACAAATTAGAGTTGAGGGGAGAGAGGGAAGGTGAGGGAGGTTGGGGGATAATTGGAAGGGGACAAAGGGTACAAAAGTAATTTCTGGTAATGCATATGCCCCCAATATGAATCTGGCCCCCACGTCATTGGCAGGAGGGGGAACAATCAGCTTTGTATCTCATGAATATTCAAAATAAATAGATAGATAAATAGATAAATAAGTGAATGAATAAATAAATAAAAGAAGCAGGATCGTGAATAAACAACCTAACTTTACACCTTAAGGAACAAGAAGAAAAAATTAAGATTAAAGTTGGCAGAAGGAAGAAAATATTAAATGTTAGAGCAGAAATAAGTAAAATTGAGACTAGGAAAACAATAGAAAAGATCCATAAACTAAGAGTTGGTTTTCTAAAAAGATAAACAAAATTGATAAACCTTTAGCTAGACTAAGAAAAAAAAAGAGAAGACTCAAATATAATTAGAAATGAAAGAGGAGATATTACAACTGATGCCACATAAATACAAAGGATCATAAAAGACTACAATGAACAATCATATGACAACAAGTTGGATAACCCAGAAGAAATGGATAAATTTCTAGAAACATACAACCTACCAATGTCAAATAATGAAGAAATACAAAATGTGTACAGACCAATAATGAGTAAGGAGATTGGATCTGTAATAAAAGGTGTCACATCAAAGAAAAGGCCAAGACCTGATGAGTTCTACCAAGTATTTAAAGAATTAACACCAATTCTTCTCAAACTCTTCCAAACAAATGAAGAGGAGGGTATAATTCAAAACTCATTTTTCAAGGCCAGAATTACCCTGATACCAAAGCCAGACAAAGACACTACATGAAAAGAAAATTATAGACCATTATCTCTGATGAAAATCAATCCAAAAATCCTCAATATTATAATAGCAAACCAAATTTAAAAGCTCATTGAAAGGATCATTCACCATGCTCAAGTGTAATTTATCCCTGGGATGCAAGGATGGTTTGCAAATCAATAAATGTGATACATCACATTAACAGATTGAAGAATAAAATCATATGATCTTCTCAAAAGCAGCAGAGAAAGTGTTTGACAAAATTCAACACCTTTTCACGTTTAAAACACGCAACAAACTGTGCATAAAATGATGTACCTCAACATAATAAAGGCCATATATAAATGCCTACAGCTAACATCATACTCAACAGTGAAAAGCTGGAAGCTTGCTTATCATCTAAGATCTGTTACAAGCAAGGATGCCCACTCTTGCCATTTCTATTTAACATAGTACTAGAACCCAGCCAGAGAAATTAGTAAGAAAAAAATAAATGAAGGAAAGGCAGCAAAATTAGAAAGAAGCAAAATTATATCTGTTGCAGATGACATGATTTTATATGTAGAAAACCCTAAAGTAAAGACTCCATAAAGAAAAAAGCTATTAGAAGTAATAAGCAAATTAGAAGGATGGCATTGTACCCTTATCTTATACCATACACAAAAAGTCATCTCTCTAAAGACTAAAACATAATACTTGAAGGGTAAGGGTGTGGGAAGAGGCAGGAACCAAGAAGTACTTTTAAAGTTCACAGCCCAGAGACACAAGCTCACTAAAAGACTAAGACATACTCATAGAATTATAGAATACTTTTCTTCCCCCAAACCTTACCACCACATCATTAAGGCCTATTTACAATAGTTCCTTTTACCCAGTACATCATGTACTACTTTCAACAAAATTTACAAGGCATGCTAAAAGGCAAAAAGCATAGCTAGAGGAGACAGAGTAACATTATAGTCAGGCTCAGATATGCCAGGGATATCGGAATTATCAGACCATGAATTTAAGGAGTAAATTCATAAATGCTAAGGACTCTATTGGAAAAAGTAGACAACATGCAGGAACAGATGGGTAGTATAAGAGGAGAGATGGAAATTCTGAGAATCAAAAAGAAATGCTAGAAATCAAAAGCCCCATAATAGAATCAAAGAATGCTTTTGATGGGCTCATTAGTAGACTGGACATGGCTGAGAAAAGAATCAGTAAGCTTGATGATATGACAACAGAAACTTCCACATCAAAGAGAAAAAAAAAAAAGACTGAAAAAGTGAGACAGAATATCAAAGAACTGTGGGAGAACTTTAAATGGTGTAACATATGCATAAATGGAATTCTGGAGGAGAAGCAGCAGCAAGCAAAAGGAACAGAAGAGGGCCGGCCCCGAGGCGCACTCAGTGCGGGTGACACCAAGCCAAGGGCTGCGATCCCCTTACTGATCATGAAAAAAAAAAAAAAAAAAAAAAAAAAAAAAGGAACAGAAGAAATATTTGAAGCTATAATGACTGGGAATTTCCCGAAAATTAATGTCAGACACCAAACCACAGATTCAAGACTATGAGAACACCAAGCAAAATAAATGCCAAAAAAATCCACACCGAGGCATATCATATATCATATTCAAACTTCTAAAAAATCAAAATTAAATTTAAAAACCTTGAAAGAGCCAGAGGAGAAAAAAATTCTTACCTATAGAACAGCAAAGATTACATTGGACTTCTCAGAAACCATGCAAGCAAGAAGAGAGTGGAGTGAAATATTTAAAGTGATGAGAGAAAAAAGTCTAGAATTCTATACTCTACAGAATTATCTTTCAAAAGTCAAGGATAAGTAAAGACTTTCTCAGACGAACATTGAGGGAATTTTTTGCCAGTGGACCTGCCTTTTAAGAAATGGTAGAAATAAAAGTTCTTTAGGGAGACAGAAAATGATATAGGTCAGAAATTCAGTCTACATAAAGAAAGGAAGAACATTAGAGAAGAAATCAGTGAAGGTAAAATAAAAACTTTTATTTTTCTTTTTCTTAATTGATCTAATACATAACAGTTTGTTCTAAATTATAATAGCAACAATTTACTCAATGATTATAGTTTATGGATAAGTGAAATAAAAGACAGTGATGATACAAGTGACAGGAAGGAGGAATTAGGAATATTTTTTGTCTTGGTCCATTTAGTGTTGCTATAATAGAATACCTGAGGCTGGGTAATTTATATAGAAAAGAGGTTTATTTGGCTCATAATTCTGGTAGCTAGAATGTTCGAGATTGGGTAGCTACATCTGGTGAAGGCCTCACGCTGCTTCAGTTCATGGTGGAAAACAAGGGGAGTGCATGTATGTGCAAAGCAATCACATGGAGAGAGGAAGCAAGAGAAAAACCAAGGAAGCCAGACTCTTTTTAACAACCTGCACTGGAGGGAGCTAATCCATTCCACAAGAGCAAGAACTCACTCACCACTGTGGGAGGGCATTAATCTATTCATGAGGGATCTGCCATGACCCAAACACCTCCCACTAGGCCCCACCTCCCAACACTGACATATTAGGGATCAAATTTCAACATGAGTTTTGGCATAAGGAAACCACATCCATACCACAGTACTTTGTTACTATAAGGTACTTGCACTACCCATAAAATAGTATAGGGGTATTTGACAGCATACTTGAATTACTTGTAAATGTATATTGCAAAATCTAGGGCAATTACACAGAAAAAAAAAAAGTAAAAAAACCTAGCTATTATTGATAAGCAAAGAAAGAAGAGAGAATGGAATCATATAGAATACTCAATAAAACCATAAAAGGCAAAGGGTCGAAGATAAAAATAGAAACAAACAATAAAGGCAATGAATAAAATAGTAACAAATATAGAAGAGACTAATCCAACTATATCAATAATCACTTTAAACATCAATGGCCTAAATACACCAACTAAAAGACAGATTATAAGATTGCATCAACAAACAAGACCCAATTATGTATTGTCTACAAAAAACACACTTTAAATAAAAAGGCACATGTAAATTGAAAGTAAATGGTTGGAGAAAGACATATCATGCTGACACTAATCAAAAGAAAGCTGCAGTAGTTATACTAATTTTAGATGGAACAGAATTCAGAGCAGCGAAATTATCAGGGGTAAAGAGAAACATTACATAATTATAAAGGGGTCAATTCTGCAAGAAGACATAACTATTGTTAATCTGTATGTGCCTAACTAAAGGGTATCAGAATACAGGATGCAAGAACTGATAGAACTCCAAGGAAAAATAGATTAATCCACTATTATGGTTGAAAACTTCAACACCCCTCTATTAGCAATGGACAGATCTGGCAGGCAGAATATCAGTAAAGACATAGCTGAACTCACCACCACCATCAATCAACTAAATCTAGAATTCCTCATTCAACAACAGCATAATACACATTCTACTCAAACTCACATGGAACATTCACCAAGATAGACCACATTCTGGGCCATAAAACATGCCTTGACAAATTTATTTATTTATTTATTTATTTATCTATTTTATTTTATTTTAACTTCTCAGTATACATTGTATTTCATTTTTGTGTCCCTTTACTCGTTCCTCTTTCCCCTTCCCTTTCTCCCCTCCCCCTCCCCCACTAAGGCATGTCTGTTCACTTGTCTTAACAAGTTCAAGGAATTTTTGTGATTGTTGTGTTTTCTAAATGGAATAGAAATCATACAATGTATGCTCCTGTACCACAATGGAACCAAACTGGAAATCATTACAGAAAGATAGCTGGAAAATTCCAAACTACTTGGAGATTAAACAACACACTCCTAAATAACACATGAGTCAGAGAAGAAATCTCAAGTGGAAATAGTTTGAACTAAGTGAAAATGAAAATACAACTTGTCCAAATTTGTGGGATGCAGTGAAAGCCATGGCTCACAGGGAGTTCTATAGCATTAAATACATATATTAGAAAAGAAAAAAAATATCTAAATTCAATCATCTAAGCTTCCACCTTAAGAAACTAGGAAAAGAAGAGCAAATTAAATCCAAATTCAGCCAGAAATAAAAAGAAATAATGAAATTTACAGCAAAAATTAATGAAAATGAAAAGAGGAAATCAATGGAGAAAATCAATGAAGCCAAAAGCTGGGTTTTTGAAAAGATCAATAAATTGATAAGCCCTTAGGCAGGCTAGGTAAGAAAAAAAGAGAGAGAGAAGACACAAATTACTAATATCAGAAATAAAAGAGAGGACATCACTACAGATCCCATGGACACCAAAAAGATAAAAGTTATTATGAACAACTCTACACCCACAAATTTGATAACCCTGATGAAATGGACCAATTCTGAATATGATGAATATGAATATATTGAAACATAGGCTTACATCTCTTAAAGAAATTGAAAAAATAACAAGTATACTTTCGAAACAGAAAGCATCATGCCCAGATGGATTCACTGGTACATTCTACCAAACACTGAAGGAAGAATTTATGCCAATTCTCTACAATCTCTTCTAGAAAATAGAAAAAGAGAGAATATTTCCTTACTCATTCTATGTGGCCAGCATCACCCTAATACCAAAACCAGACAAAGACTATACAACAAAACTACAGACCAATATCTCTAACAATCCTAGATGCAAAAATCCTCAACAAAACAGCAAATTAAATCCAGCGATTTATAGAAAAATATTATGCACCACAATGAAGTGGGATTTATTTCAGATATGCAAGACTTGTTCAGCTTCAAAAGTCAATTAATGTAATTCATTTACATCCACAGGCTGAAGAAGAAAAATTATATAATCGTATCAATAGATACAGAAAAAGCATTTGACATGATCCAACACTCATTCATAATAAAATCTCCCAGCAAACTGGGAACAGAGAGATATTTCCTTAACTTGATAAAGAACATCTCACAAATTATCTGACATTATACTAAATGATAGGAAACTAGAGTCTTTCCCACTAAGATCAGGAACAAGGCAAATATGTTCCCTTTCACCACTCCTTTTCAACATTGTAAAAATACAAGTACAGACCCACATAAGTATAGTCAATATAGTTAATACTATCCAACTTAAAGACTTACTATTAAGCCCCAGTAATCAAGACAGTGTGGTACTGAAAAAAGAATAGAAAAATATATCAATGGAACAGAACAGAGAGCCCCATAATATACTCACACAAATACAGTCAACTGATCTTTGGCAAAGGAACAAGAGCAATACAATGTAGAAAATATAGTATTTTCAATAAATGGTGTGGGAAAAACTGACATCCACATTAAAAAAAATGAATCTTGACACACATACCTTACATCCTTCAGAAAAATTAACTGAAAATGGATAATACATCTAAATGTAAAATGCAAAACTATAAAACTCCTGTAAGATAACAACAGGAGAAAATTTAGATGACCTTGGGTTTTGGCCATGAATTTTTAGATACAACATCAAAGATAAGATCCATGAAAGAAATAATAAGTTGGACTTCATTAAAATTAAAAATTCCTATGCAAAAATCACTGTCAAGAGAATAAGAAGTTAAGGCACAGACTGGGATAAAATATTTGCAGGAAACATATCTGGTAAAGGACTCTTAAAATATACAAAAAAACTCCTAAAACTCAGCAATTAGAAAATGAACAACATAATTAAAATATGAGCAAAAAATATGATCAGACACATCACCAAACAGGACATACCAAGGGCAAATAAGAATATGAAAAGATAATAAAAATCATGTCATTAGAGAATTTCAAATTAAAACAGCAATGAGATACCACTACACAACTATTACAATGGTAAAAATCCAAAACACTGACAATCCCAAATGCTGATGAGGATGTGGAGCAACAAGAACTTTCATTCATTGCTGGTGGGAACACACAATGGTATACCACTTTGGAAGTCAGTTTGCCAGTTTCTTACAAAGCCACATATACGCTTACCATACAATGCAGTAATTGTGCTCCTTTGTATTTACCCAAATGAGTTGAAAAATCTGCACACAGATGTTTACAGTAGTTTTATTCATAACTGCCAAAACTTGGGAGCAGCCAACAGATGATGTGTGTCTCAGTCCCCTTAGGCGGCTATAACAAAATACCATAAACTGGTATTTTATAAACAACAGAAATTTATTTCTCACAGTTCTGGAGGCTGGGAAGTCCAAGATCATGATGCCTACAGATTCAGTGTTTAGTGAGAGCCCATTTTCTGGTTTGTAGATGGCACCTTCTTGCTGTGTCCTCACATGGTAGAAGGGATAAGGCAGTACTCTGGGGCCTCTTTTATGAGGGCACTAATCCCAATTATGAGGGCTTTGCCCTCATGACCTAACCACCTCTCAAAAGGCCATACTTCCTAATACCATCACCTTAGGGATTAGGATTTCAACATATAAATTTGAAGAGACACAAACATTCATATCACAGCACTGTAGTACATGCGTACAATGGAATATTTTTCCAGCACTAATAAGAAATGAGTTATCAAGTCATGAAAAGACATGGAGGAAACTTAAATCCATATTATTAAATTAAAGAAGCTAATTTTAAAAGGCTACATACTGTATGATTCCAACTGTATAACACTCTGAGAAAAGGCAAACCTATGGAGACAGTAAAAAGATCAGTGGTTGCCAGGTGTTAGGGGGGCAGGAAGATGGATTACAGAGGACTTTTAGTACAGTGAAACTATTCTGTATTATACTATAGTAGTGGATTCATGTCATTATAATCATGTCAAAACCCCAAAAATATATGGCATCAAGCATGAGCCATAATGTAAACTATGAGCTTTGGGTAATAATGATGTCAATGTAATCTCACCAGTTCTAATAATTGTAATAATAATCTGGTGTGGGATGTTGATAGTAGGGGAGGCTGGGAGGGGGGCAGGGGTATATGGAAACTGTACTTTCTGCTCAATTTTGGTGTGAGCCTAAAACTGCTCTAAAATTATGCTCTATTAAATTGTTTTTAATTTAGTTGAAATGACTTCCCTTTCAGCAAATGAAAAGTGGCCTAAAGGATAAGTAGTTCAAATATTACTCTAATTAAACATACTAATTAGAGATCACCTGTGTGGTGAGCCAACTGAAGTTTCTGTCAGGACACTATCTCCTGCTGAGCCAATTTTTAATGTTTCCAAACATTACTGGAAGGAATTAATGGCAACCGGTACTGAATTACCTGTTTTAAAGCAGTAGATTGGCCATCGCCCTGAGACTTTGTATGTTTCTACAAAAAGAGACAAGACTTGCATAGTAATGCTCAATTCTTGCTACTGAGGCTGTAGATTACATTACTTGTTAATTCTTGCAACTGAGACTATAGATGGCATTATTTTTTACTTTAATACATATTTATTAAAAACCTCTACAAAACTTAGCCACCAGGCTTGATGATATTGGAAAGAATATCATAGCTCCTGCTTTCTGGATACTCCAAACCTAATATTATGTCCATTTATGTTCTTGTAAGAGAGTTGCATGCAGGAGAGGTGTCCAGAAGATGACTTTTCTGGGATCCTCCTATAAACTTTCTATCCAGAAACAATTGAAATATAATGTTCTTCATAGCAGAAAAACGACTTGTTGAAGTGATGTCCCTGGGCTTGGAAAAGAAGTTTGTTCAGGAAAATTTAATAATACCTAACCTGGTGAAACCCACATGATATACAAGCTACTGTATCTCTGTGGAACTTGGAAACCTCCTGGATTTGTACTGCTGAATGTCAAGACTAACATCCCTCCTATCACACTGCTGTCTAGATGAATACAACCGTTTCTTTTATCAGCTAAATAAATGCATATTTTACTAAATGTCTATTTATGTTTTAATAGTGGAGCACAACTCATAATGTCTGTGATTTCTGTTACAGTTCTAAAAGTAAAACAAACTATTTAAAGATTTCCTTAATTCTCAAAAACTGTAAGGCTAGTTTTAGTTTTAATGTGACTTCATTGATTGAACATTATTTTATTTATTTAATTTTTTTTTTTTTTTTGCTGGGTTGGTATGGAGATCTGAATCTTTAACCTTGGTGTTATCAGCACCACACTCTAACCAGCTAAGTAGCCAGCCCA
Organism: Galeopterus variegatus; assembly: GCF_000696425.1. Taxonomy (NCBI): domain Eukaryota; kingdom Metazoa; phylum Chordata; class Mammalia; order Dermoptera; family Cynocephalidae; genus Galeopterus; species Galeopterus variegatus. The sequence goes on along the minus strand of NW_007733347.1, from coordinate 6,108 downwards.
ACCTTTATTCCACTATTAATTCCTCTTCATTGATTCCTTCATTCAGCTATTCAAAACACACTTTTTAGCATCTTCTATATGATTCACATTTTGCATAGCCTTCAATGAGAATTCTGTGATCCCTCTCTTATTATCTTTATTCTGGCATTGATGATTTCCTTAGAAAAGGGAGAATCTTGTGCCTCATCCACTACCATCAGTATATCTGATATGTCTTTTTATTCATACCCACCTTATCTTTGCATGGCAAGTTTAGATTACATAAATACCTATTTATTTCATTCAATGTGGCAGATTTCAGCCATGTAAAAATAAATATAGAACAAAGTTACTATTGTTGACTCTAAGGGAAAATATAACTATTGAAACCAATGAAATGCTGTGAATACATATCTGTGGTTCATTTCCACATTAACGAAATGTGACTATAGGAATATGGTTGTCTTGAGAACTCTGCCCTCACTTTTGTGACAATTGTCACCGAGACCTTGGGTCACTCTTCTCTGTATAGTCCCAGACTTTATTATCAGATAGCCCAATTTATTCTGAGGGGAAAAATTACAGAAGAATCTAGTAAAGTTAGTTCAGAATAATGTAAGGGTCTCCTATATGTTTTCTCATCTGCATATTTGGAATCAGAAGAATCTTCTTTTCCATACAATTTATTGCATTAGATATATGTGTGCCTGACTAGATTAAGCATGAAATTAAATGTTAAGCATGGGTGACTTTGCAGAGGGCCCTATTCTTTTCTCTATCTCTTTTATTCATTGTGATTTTTTATACCTTACCTATTAAATTTTATTGATGTACTTCCCGAAAATAAAAAATGTCTCATCAAGGGTGAGAAAAACAACTTTAGAGAAAAAAAATAAAAGGAAGGCCCCGAGTCAAAATAAGTGAAAGCATAAGGGGCATTAGCAACAAATAACTGCTTGCCATATTGAGACACTGTGGGAGATTCCCAAGTTGCCCAGAGATGCTATTAAATTCACACTGCTTGACTTTACACCATTCTCTTAGGATTTACAGCAACTGCCAGAAGCCAATTGAGATTTTTCCAGGCTATTCTCCACCATCTCTTCCATGTTCTTAATGTTCCTAAAAGCCATTGAAAGGGGTTAATGAGAAAGGATGTAGAATATTTGCCCGTTCAAACCTAGAGTGAAATAATCATGTCTGAGGGACTAAGTTCTATGTGAAGACACAAAGATCTAAGTAATATCTTAAGGACCTTTTATTCCAATGATTATACAAACATTTTGAATTCAAATGTTACAATAGAAAGAATGATAAATTTAGTGAGTGGAAGACAGAGCATACAATTTTTTAACTATGCAAATATAAACAAACTAACATGCCAACTACATTGGCAAGAGATGTTTTTGGCTGAAAGAAATAGAAATTTTACCCAAGAAAATGATAAGAGGAGATAATGGTAAGTAGTGTTGGTGCAGATGCCCCTCGGTGTCACTAAGGATCCAGATTCTTTCTTTTTGTGCTCCACCATCTTGGGTATGTTGGCCTTTTGTCTTCATGTTTTGACATCACAGTAGCAAGGGGATTTCTACAGCTTCAGTAGTGAAGTCCGTGAAGAAGAGAAAGTGCCGGTTCTCCCACACCCATCACTTTTATCAGAAAAGCAAAATTTTCCTATAAGGGCACCAGCATACATTCCCTTACATCTCATTGCTTGGACTCAGGTCATATGATCTTTTATAGCTTCAGGAAGGTTGGCAAGCTGATTTTCTCTTATTTTTATCTTTTATAATGAGAAGAGAGAAAGGGGTGTAGGGTTGTGATGGCCATTGGGACAGATAACCAAGAGTGTCTGCCATGCAAACTGAATTTACTGGGTTTTATGAATCCTTATCTTATGTACCATAAATAAGTGACTATAGAAGAAAATTTATGAAAACAGATATTGTGGGAGAAAACTTCCTGCAATTCCTTAACATGATAAAGTATTCTTTTTGTATATAAATCCTCGGGTTGGCTAATAGGGAAAAAAATTACCATGAATTTAAAGTGACTTAATACAATTGTCAGTCATTTTATTAAAGACAAAACATTATAATTTAAATGATGAAAAGAGATTGTGAGAAAATTATTGGAAGTGTTTCATTTTTAACTTAAAAAAAATCTGCATAAACCCTTTGCCAAAATTTCAAGTTAAGAAAAATTTAAAAGGACTAACGTTGTCATTGTTTGAAAAGCAATGTGGTAAATAGAGATTAAATGGATGCCATTGGAATCTATAATCATTAGATTTCAAATGAGAATGCCTCTGACAAACAATTAATCAAGCTTCAATTGTTTGGATGAATCACTCTCATTCTTTGACTTTGTTACTTTTAGGGCATTTTCTTTTTTAATTGCAGGCTGAATATATTTAAAATCATGTTGATAATAATAATTGATGAGTGAATTGCACAGGATTGTGAAATTTTGTTTCACTTGGATAAGAAAAGTCAAACAATTGAGCAATTAAATTCATTCCAATCAACTGAGCTTCTGGAAAATCAGCTTGAAATGGCACTGAGGAATTTAATTTAATTTCTACTTATTGTTTGCTAATATAAACATGGGCTCATGATTTAACCTCATAGTATAGTATTTGAAGTAAGGGAAGAGTTCAGAGATCATCTTCCATCACCTCAGATCATATGGTGGAAGGATAGGAGATTTAAATTAACTCAATTCTTGAGAAAGAGTCTTAGTTTAGAAGTGATTAAGTGGCTTGAAAAAGATAAGACAACTACTTACTTAAATCAAGAGCTGGAACAAAATTGGCTTAATTCTTTTGTTAATATGCAATCCATTAATTATATATTTTTCTGTAAATTATGGTCGCATTACTATTTCACTTGCTACTTTATTTACTACTTCAAAAAACTGACAGGAATAAAAATAACAGGCTAGCCAAGATTTGTAAATGATGTAAATGTATGGGAGGTATGAGGTTAAGGGACTTGCATACACATATTAATGTAGCCCAGCAAAGCAGCAGTAATCCATGTAGCTAGAAACAAACAAAATCTTGGATTTAAAAGGAAAAAGGTGAGGTACGTTATCAAAATCAGATAACATAATAATGACTCTCCATTGTATTTCTTCTATATTGTGTACTCCAAGAAATCAATTTGAGGTTAGGACAATGAAAACATGTGGTGCAGTCAGATGATTGAGTTTTCATCTGGGGAGTTATAAAGGTATTTATAGAAAGAAAGGAGGTTTTCTGTTAAACCCATCTGTATTCTCTTAGATTGGCTGGGGTCAAAGTTTCCTTACAAGGCTAAAAATAATATCCCATTTTCCCCAGCAGTAGCATTTTCAATTCAATTCTGGATAATAACAGTAGCTAATATTTAGTAAGCTCTTTATTTGTATCTAGAATTGTGCCTCATGCTTTGAAGGATTTTTCTTATTTGATTTTCACAAAAATTCTATCAGATAATGTGGTAGTAGTTAGAACTGATCACAAATATTTCCTGTTATTCTGGGCAATGGTAAGATTGCTCTTCTATCTCCCCTCCCTTGGGATTAGGTATGGTTATATGTTTTGCTTTTAGCCAATGAAATGTAAATGGAAAGGATGATTTTTATGTCTATGTGGCAGCTTTAAGAGCCAATGGGCAATTCATCAGGATCTCTCTGTCCTCTGTCATTGCAATTAGCAATGTTCCAGAGAGTGGTACTCTATTAGCCTGTGCCTTAGAGTCAGATCCCCTGGAGCACAGTTCTTCACTGCCTGGAAATGGACATGTACAGGCAGTGAGAAATACACTTTGAATTAAGCCATTGAAATTTTGAGGACTATTTGTTTCTGCAGCATAGCCTAGTCCACCCAGATTGACACATGTAATTATTATTACTTCTTCAATTTATAAAAATAAAGAAAATAAAAAGACAACCAATAGAGTGGGAGAAAATATTTGCAAAATATACATCTGACAAAGGATTAATATCCAGAATATACAAGGAACTCAAACAACTTTTCAAGAAAAAAACAAGGAACCCAATTTAAAAATGGGCAAAAGAGCTAAATAGGCATTTCTCAAAGGAAAATATACGAATGGCCAGCATATATATGAAAAAATGCTCAACATCACTCAGCATTCGGGAAATGCAAATCAAAACCACAATGAGATACCATCTCACCCCAGTTAGGATGGCTAATATCTAAAAGACTGAACGATAAATGCTGGCTAGGTTGCAGAGAAAAAGGAACTCTCATACATTGTTGGTGGGACTGCAAAGTGGTGCAGCCTCTAT
>NW_007733347.1:0-1376 GCF_000696425.1 Galeopterus variegatus | reverse complement strand
AGGAATGGAAATCATCAAGTCAAAGGTATACCTGTTCCCCAATGTTAATCGCAGCACTCTTTGCAATAGCTAAAAGTTGGAACCAGCCCAAATGTCCATTATCAGAGGAGTAGATATGGAAAATATGGTATATCTACACAATGGAATACTACTCAGCTATAAAAAAGAATTAAATACTGCCATTTGCAACAACATGGATGGACATAGAGAAAATTATTTTAAGTGAAACAGGTCAGGCTCAGAAAGAGAAATATCTCATGTTCTCACTTATTTGTGGGAGCTAAAAATAAATAAATAAATACAGAAAAAAAACCGGGGTGGAGGGGGGAAGAAGATAGCAATTACAATTCCTTGAAATTGATATGACAAGCAAACAGAAAGGACATTGTTGGGAGGGAGCGGGGAGAAGGAGGGGGAAGGGAGGTTTTGGTAATTGGCCACAATAATCAACCACATTATATATATAAATATATAGTTTTTTTTAAATTTTTCTTTTTCGTTAAATTTTTATTTTGTCAATATACAATGTATATGAGGCGTCAATAGAGATGATCATATGGTCCTTGTGTTTGGTTTTATTAATATGGTGGATCACATTTATTGATTTGCGTATGTTGAACCAACCTTGCTTCCCTGGGATGAATCCCACTTGGTCGTGTTGAATGATTTGTTTTTTAGCTCCCTCCGATGAGTGAGAACATGTGGTATTTCTTTTTCTCTGCCTGACTCGTTTCACTCAATATTATTCTCTCAAGGTCCATCCATGTTGTTGCAAATGGCAGTATTTCATTCGTTTTTATAGCTGAGTAGTATTCCATTGTGTAGATATACCACATTTTCCGTATCCACTCATCCGATGATGGACATTTGGGCTGATTCCAACTCTTGGCTATTGTAAAGAGTGCTGCAATGAACATTGGGGTACAGGTATACCTTCGACTTGATGATTTCCATTCCTTTGGATATATTCCCAGCAGTGGGATAATTGGGTCATATGGCAGATCTTTCTGCAACTGTTTGAGGAATCTCCATACCATTTACCATAGAGGCTGCACCATTTTGCAGTCCAACCAACAATGTATGAGAGTTTCTTTTTCTCTGCAACCTCGCCAGCATTTATCGTTCAAAGTCTTTTGGATTTTAGCCATCCTCACTGGGGTGAGATGGTATCTCACTGTAGTTTTGATTTGCATTTACCGGATGCTGAGTGATGTTAAGCATTTTTTCATATGAGTGTTGGCCATTTGTATATCTTCCTTAGAGAATTGCCTACTTAGCTCTTTTGCCCATTTTTTTATTGGGTTGCTTGTTGTTTTCTCGTAAAGTTATTTAAGTTCCTTGTATATTCTGGATATTAATCCTTTGTTGGATGTATA
>NW_007733346.1:100659-112788 GCF_000696425.1 Galeopterus variegatus | reverse complement strand
TTTGCATCCTCCAGAACTGTCTGCCAATACCTTGATTTTAGCTCATAAGGACCCATTTCAGTTTTCTGGACTACAGAACTGTAAGATAATAAGTTTGTCTTGTTTTAAGCTTGTAGTAATTTGTTATGTCAGCAATAGGTAACTCAGAACATTTTAAATGAAGTCCATTTCCAAACAGAAACCTGCAGCTGTGTTAAATGTTATACATGCTTTAATAATGTTACTTGGAGGAATAATGTAAAGTTTACTTTTCATTAAAAATGAATTTTGAAAGGCTTTCAAAAAAGATATTTATCAGATACAAAAACCAGAACATATCTTGGTTTAAAAGCACCCATGTGGCAAAGACAATATCTGCACAGAATAGCTTCTTAGTAGGTGAGTTTTGAATGAAAGATTTATTACTCTTGGCTACTTTAACTTAATTTTTCTAGAGTATATGTTATAATACATTAACAAGTGCTATGCATTCAGTATCAAATATTTAGTGGGTAAATACTTGGTGTTAGGCTTCATTCTGGTGATGAAAACAGTATGTTAAGTGTTCAGAAAAAAAAAAAAAGATATTCCTGTGACTGGAGCATTCACTGAACAAGGAAGCTGAAATTGAGCTGTCTATTAAATCATAAGTAAATTATGGATACACACAGAGGATTGGAGAAGGTGTTCTGGTGGGGAAAGACCATAAGCAAGTGTTCACATTTAAGTATGTGTAACATTTCTTCAGCAAGTGACAGAAGGGAGGAGAAACTACAGAATAGTAGTTTTAAGTGCAGTGTCACGAAGAGAAATAAGACAAGAAAAAGATTATCCAGAGAGTTGGGGCAATGAATATTCACTATTTGTGTCCCCAGTGCCTGCACCAAGTAGGTGCTCAGTAAATACAGGTAAACAATAAATGAATACAACAAAAGAATGAGAAATGAAAAGTGGTTATGAGACATTTTAGAAAAGGTCCTAAGTGCCAAGTTAAAGAACTAGGAATATTATGCAGTACAGGTAAAAGAAAGATATTTTAATGGAAGTTTTAAGCAAAAAAATGACATGATCGGGCCAGCCCAGTGGCGCAATGGAGAGTGCGCCGCTTGGGAGCGCAGCGGCGCTCCCGCCGAGGATTCGGATCCCATGTGGAGACCGGTTCCCGCTCACTGGCTGAGCGTGGTGCGGGCGCAACACCGAGGGTTGCGATCCCGTTGCCGGTCAGTAAAAAAGACAAAAAAGAAAAAAAAAATGACGTGATCAAATCAGAGTTTTAGAAAGATTTACCTGGTAATGATGTAAAGGCCTTATAGGAACAGATAGAAATGATCTAGAACTTCATTATGCCGTGTCTACAACATTATTACTGCCTCTATTTTCTTTTTGAATCCAATGTGCAAAGAGAGACGTTGTAAGAGATCAATCAAAAGTATGCCCTCCTTCCTGTGGCCACAATCCCTTATTAGTGGGAGCTCCAGATCCCTACATGCTTCTGCCAAGATCTCAGTCCTCCTGCCCTCAAATGCCCACACTTTCACTGCTACCTTCCTTGGGGCCATCATGACCTTAATCTTTACGTGTGTCAGTCACACAAGAAGCCCAGGACTTCCAGGTCATTCCTCATCCCTCAGTACTGACTGCTACACAGCATTTTACATACCTCTTCAGACTTCATCTCTTGCTCCTTCCTGACTCTTGAAACTTCTCCACTGTGTCCTCTGGAACATAGGACACATCATCAGCAAAACCCCCTTTAGTCTCAGCCACTTCTCTGAATGTCACATTCTTGCTCTACACAAAACCGGATGCTCAAAACCAAATTATGCCTGTAACACAGCCTTCCTTGCAGCACCCTCAAAAGGTGACTGTTTTTTCTATCATGGCTCTTACATCACTGGGCCTGATATTCATTTTGATATGTATTGCCACAAAGAGATTTTTCTCCCTTCTCCTAAAACCCTAGCCTTTTTTCCTTTAAAGTAGAAATTTATTTATTATTTAAATTTTTATTTATTTCTTCTTTTTTAAATTGAGACTAATTATTCTACAAACCTGTGGGATACAGCATTGAATATCAATACCTGTGTGCAATGTGTGATGCTCAAATCAGGATAATTACTGTATTTATCATTATACAATGTAATCATTTTTTGTGTCCCTTTACCAATTTCTTGCTAAGCCCCCTCTTTTTTTCCCTCCTCTTGAGGCCTCAGTTGCATTCTCTGCTTTTGAAAGTTCAAGGAATTATTGTGATCATTGTATCTTTCTTTCTTTTTTTATCCATTTGTTTTTGTTTTTTAGCTCCCACTTATGAGTGAGGACATGCAGTGTCTCTCTTCCTGTGCCTGGCTTATTTCACTTAACATAATGTCTTCTGGGCTCATCCATGTTGCTACAATGGCAGAATTTCATTCTTTCTAATGGCAGGGTAATATTCCATTGTGTGTATATACCACATTTTCCTTATCCAGTCATCCATCAGTGGACATTTAGGTTGGTTCCAAGTCTTAGCTATTGTAAATTGTTTATTGTATTATAAACATAGAAGTGCAGGTATCTCTCCAACATGATGATTACCCCAGCCTTGAATCTCACAACATTCCTCCTTTTTGCAATCATCAACAAAGCATCCTTCTCATTCCTTGTAAATACGTATAGTTGGTCCACCATTATTCACTGAGCACTTCTCCTTTCAATGTTCTTGGTGATTTCAGTATCCGCATAGAGAATCCTTCCAATTCTTTGACATTGTTTCCCCCAAAAGATCTTTCCTCTACATATCATCAGCCACTCATTCCCAAAATTGAGCCCTTAATTATTCATTCATTTAAATGTAATAATTCATTTGAGCTCTAAACACCCCATAACCTCGAGTTCATGCACCCCACTGTCTGACCAGCATCTCCTAACTTCACAGCTCACATCTTTTGATATCCCAACTCCAACATTCTTGGACATCACCAAGACCTTCAATACATTAGTTCTACAAACTCCTCATATTTCCCCATTTGTTATATCTATACCTCCAATAGCTCAGCCGAGACACTAGAATCATCTTTGACCTTTCTTTCTCTCACACCTCATGTACAATTAATTAGAAAATTCTACATATTCAGAATCAAAATAAATCTAGTATTCTTCTACTTAGAACCTTCACCATTGTAGCCTGAGACACCATTGTATCCTCACCAGGTTACTGTGATAGCCTCCAACCTACATTTCTGTATCACTAATTGCTGCCTATCACCAACACCACAGCTGGAGGGATTATTTTGAAATGTAAATCACAGCATGTTGTTCCTTTCCTCAAAACTCTTTGATGGCTTCTTATTTTAGTCCAAACATAGCCAAAATCATTGCAATAGCTATCAAGGTCTTACAAGATTTGATCTCTTCTTACTGGTCTCCTAATTCTCTCCCCCTTGCTCTATCTCTTCTGGTCACACTGCACCCCAACTGTTCCTAGAATGTGGCAGGCATATTCCAGAATCAAGGACTTTGCATCTGCCTAGAACATTCTTCTCCCAGAAATCTGCATAGTTTATTCCCGTCTTGTTCAGGTATAAACTGTTTTGAGATATATGAAGTTACTTCACAAAGTTTGTGGAAAATGGAATTAAAAGATAACACAAATATTTCCATGAACTTTTGGAAGACCCCTCACAGAAAGAAAGAAAGAAAAAATTGTTTACTTGGATATTAGATGAGGACAAGAGTTTTGCCTTTTTGTTCACTACTGTAATCCCAGAATCTAGAACAAGGCCTGGCACAAAGTAGGTGTTTAATAAATACTTGTTAAATAAGTGACTATCAGAATAATGACTGATAGCCACTATCACGTTCTCAAAGGAGCAAAGTCATTATAAGGCTCAGAAAAGAATCTGATTATTTGTGAAACCACCTGGTTTATAACAATTCCTCCTCTCAAAATTTTTTCTTAGGCCTTACCATTTATACTGTATCATATTACCACCCATTCTAAGAAAGTAACAGGATTCAGATTACTTCCAAGGCTATTTCTCAGAGTATAATTTGGAAAGCTTGTTACTTTATTCACAGTGAAAACATGGAATGCTCATAACCTGATGAGATTTTAGAACCTGCTGCATCAATGAAGTTTTTATGGTCTCGGTGATCTGGAGTAAGCCAAGTAAAGGGCAAATTCTTGCATTTTGCACCTTCCACTATGAAGTAGGAAATGCACTCACTGCCTAGTAAGCCTCTTTGGATTCCAGAAGCATCTTATTTTACAACTGGGGATATTATTCCAACATATTGAGTGACATGGAAGTCTGCCAGCTGTGAATGTCAGGAAAGGGCTCTGCAGGAGGACCAGCCCCAAGTGCAAGTAGCCACATGACTTGGGTCATATAACAGGTTAGACCCTTTGTAATTACAGATACCTGTGATGGAAAAAGCTCTAGAGAATTTATGGAAAGACCCAATAGGAATATCACAACATAGAGCCCTAGGATTCTGGTGCAACCCCTTACCATATATAGCAGTGATTATTTTGGTGTAACTAACCTTCTTGTAAGTTTCCTAAGTGAAAGAAACCAACCAGAAAACTAAGGAGCTGTTTCCAAGTGGGGTGAAATTATTTTGTGAAGCAAGTGGATGGAAAAGGTGTCCATTATCCTATTAGGACCAAAGCTACCAGAGTGTTGGGTCTCCTGGGAAACTGGCCTTATATAAAGGAAACTGCCTCATCCAAGGTTACCCCCCTGGCTAGGGGCAGCCCATGACCAGTGACTGGTAGATGCAGGGTGCAAAGGTAAGGCCCCTTGCCTCAATTTGGGACAAGTCTAAAGGGACATCCCAGCTCTAGAGCTTCCCAAAGGATCAGCTGAGGCCTCTCTTAACGTCCATATCACAGTTTAACACCCACCTTTCCAATGCTGCTTCCTTCTCTCCCCCACAGCTACCGTTTTAAGAACACTCCCTATAAACCTCCTGCAAATCTTACACTTTGCCAAGGAAATTGATCCNCCCAAGTGCAAGTAGCCACATGACTTGGGTCATATAACAGGTTAGACCCTTTGTAATTACAAATACCTGTGATGTGAAAAGCTCTAGAGAATTTATGGAAAGACCCAATAGGAAGATCACAACACAGAGCCCTAGGATTCTGGTGCACCCCTTTACCATATATAGCAGTGATTATTTCGGTGTAACTAACCTTCTTGTAAGTTTCCTAAGTGAAATAAACCAACCAGAAAACTAAGGAGCTGTTTCCAAGTGGGGTGAAATTATTTTGTGAAGCAAGTGGATGGAAAAGGTGTCCATTATCCTATTAGGACTAAAGCTACCAGAGTGTTGGGTCTCCTGGGAAACTGGCCTTAGACAAAGGAAACTGCCTCATCCAAGGTTGCACCCCTGGGTAGGGGCAGCCCATGACCAGTGACTGGTAGATGCAGGGTGCAAAAGTAAGGCCCCTTGCCTCAATTTGGTACAAGTCTAAAGGGACATCCCAGCTCTAGAGCTTCCCAAAGGATCAGCTGAGGCCTCTGTTAACGTCTGTATCACAGTTTAACACCCACCTTTCCAATGCTGCTTCCTTCTCTCCCCCACAGCTACCATTTTAAGAACACTCCCTATAAACCTCCTGCAAATCTTACACTTTGCCAAGGAAATTGATCCAAGATTTATCTATATCTACATCTACATATATGTCTAATTGTTCAGGACTGATAGCGATGAAGAGATGAATAATTTTTATGAAAACAAGCTTCATTGGTGGTAAGGACATTAAGATGAATTTACTTTTATGAGATTGCTTTTTATCAATTCACACTGACCATAAAAAGAATAAAATTTTTAGAAATACAAAAGCTCTTAACAGTTTTACATCTTAGGTGTACTTACAAAATTAACTTAGATTCTAAACAGGACAAAACTTGACTTCTACTTCTGACAACAGAGCATTTTTTTAAATGTTCAGGTCATTGTCCTTAACATGAGTTATGTAGAATTAGTCCAAAAATATACTGCCTGCCTCCACTTTGAAATTTTCCATTCAATGGACTTTTATTTAAAACTATCTTTGTCAGAAAGACACTTGAAAACACCAGTAAAGTGCAAGAAATCCATATCCAGTCTTTTAGCATGAGGCCCAGAAACTTTATAAATGTCTGTAAAAGGTATAAAATTAGGCTCTAATACAGATTCAATTTTATTTTCAATGCATTTGGGGATTTCTATCACAGCAGGGTGTTCAGTTGGGCTTAGGATTCTCAAGTTATTTTTTTTCTGGTTGTCGTCCTGTGCCTCGACCTTTTTATTTAGTGCCTAGTGTGATCCAATGAATTCTACTGACTTAGATTTAGTGCTTTCTTCAGGCCATTTGTGAGTTCATTCCTTCCTATTCATAGTTTAAAAGATTTCAAAACAAGATGGTTGTTATTTTTGTTACTGCTGTTAGTGTAAGTTCAACGATCTAAGTGAACTAACTTTCTCTCTAAATCTTAAATTTTGTGAAAAAGTTTATTCAGGCTCATAGCAGCTTTAATACCTGAGAGCTAATAATATATTTGTCTCCCAAACCCTACTTTGGAGGGGTGAGGTCCTCTAGAAAATTAACAAAATAAGAGTAAGGTAAAGAGATCCTTCAGAGTTATCTGTTCTGGAGATTTTTGTCTTTGGCTGTGTAGAGTTAGAACCAAATCAGTAATATGAAGAGTCATTCAGTTCATACTGGGATTTGTCCAGTCTCTGCCTAATCCATAAAGGGAAACAAGGGAACTCCATACCTTGTCACACAGAGAGATCAGATTTCTGTTCTTATCTGGACTCTCAGAACAGAAAAGAACCCAAGAGGCCCATAGTCAGTGTGGCTTTGATTGAGTTGAAAGGAAAGACTTCTATCAAAGAGAGGAAAAGTCAGTACAAAATTTTACCAACAGGAAAACTCAGACTTTTGAATTCATGATAACTGGAAGTATAATGACAAAAATCTTAACCAGGAAACCATAGATGTGGTGAAGTTGATAAGGTTTCAGCCAAAAGAATTAAAACTGTGGATTCCAAAAGAAATGGACTAGACAAAACCAAAGCAAGGACTATCTATGTGAATTATTCAAAGCCAGAAAACTAAGTTACTTGCTACGAAAAAGATAAAGGTCAAATATTCAGCAATGGTGTAGCCTTAATGCTGTCTCTAATTCTGTGGTGCCATTTAGATGTCATCTGTGAGTTTAGTCTTCTACATAGTAAACACAATTATGAGGTTTACTCAAACCCATGTGTTCTTAATTCAACAGGGTATTTTGACATTTTAAAGATAAAGCTGAAAAGGTATGAATAAAAAACATGACATTTGAGGTCATGTAAAGTTAGGTTGCAGAACTTCCTGAAAGATACCAGGTACTATTTGAGAAGCTACTCATTCCCTCATACAAATTGCCCATTAATTGTAACCAAGTATCATTTATGTAGCCATCTCATACATCATTAATACCATAGGACATTCTCAGGGTGATGAGGAAGACATGTCAGTGGCTTGGTAACACTTTAAGCAGGTAAAAAATAAAAATGACTTTATTATTATTTCAGCAGTAAACTATTTGAGTAATTCATTTTAAAGAAAAATTTTCAGCATAAATTCAGTAATCTTTTCAATTGGGCGCTGAGAATAATCAATCAATCAGCGAAGCAGCTTGCTATTACTAATCTCTGACAGAATGACATATTGGGCTTTATTTAAAGCACAGCGTACCATTTATAAAGTGGAATTTATGTATACTTCATTATGTTCTGACAAAACAAATGCCAGTAGAATACATAAGGAAATAATTCTTGGAATCCTTTGGGATCAGTTATCTCAAGAAAGAAACTATTCATGTTGGCATGAATGCAGCCATCTTACTATAATTATGTCTTTTGACTGTCACTGAATCAGACGTGACCAACTGCCTTGTCCTGCAATCTAGTTAAACTGCCCTATCGTTGGCAAACCCCTGCTTGAAAATTCCTTCATTTTGCTAGTTTAGTGTCTCTTTATTCTTTTTATATTGATGAAAAAGTGTTGTCCACAGCCACATGATTAAAAACAACAACAACATCTTAAAAGTACTTAAAAATGAAAATATCAATCCATCACTTGTGGTTAGGGTCTATAAGAGAGTAGGCTGATTTCTCACTGCAATGTGCAGAACATATGGAGTTAAAAGTACTAACAAACTGGCAGAAAACCTGTCCTGTAGCTTAAAACAGAGGGTGCTCATAGGTCTAAGTCAAAGGCAAAACAGCAAAGTCAAAGTGAGAAATAATATTACATTAATATTAGCATCACCAAATACAATACAAGATTACCAACCAAGCAGAATGGATACTGGCTATTGGGGGTATAGAGACCCACAAATCTCCTGCTGTGCCCACAGACCACCTTTTGGTGCTGAATAATATGCATGTTTGGGAGTCCGATCAGTAACCATTTACCAACTAGTGGGGAGTATTTTACTGTTTTAGCAACTGGTATGCCCACAGTGGCTTATACTACCTAACACCAATCCCGATACAAAGTGCGATTCACTAATAGTCAGACCAGGATTTCCAGAGCAGAAGGTAGCAGGTTCTAAAGAACTGGAAGGAAAGTATTGGGGATGTGCTTGTGGTGAGAAGTATGTAAGGAATGTGTGAGCAAGAATTTCTCATCATTGGGTCTGAACACAGGACAGCAGTCCTCGCTCCTGGGCTGCAGTCTATCAGCATAGTCCTGTCCTTGGCAAGGATCTACCAGACAGGAGGAGCCCAAACATGTGGTCAGGCCTGGGAAATGGAGAACACTGAGTGAGAGAACATTACTGGATGCTGGATGGTTGGCACTGGGACACCCAAATTCCAGATCTCAGAGCATGATTAATGTGAAGTCCCATTAGATGACCGGCCTAGGATGAATTAAGTGTAACCTGTCCAGATGGTTTAGAAATTCAAAGTAAGTTTGAGGCCTCAGATGTGGAGATCAATATTCTTAGCTATAGGAGGTTGATGAATGCAGGAGCCGAGATACAGTTGGAGCAGTTTTCCTCAACCTGTAGGAATTAGCAGCAAACCTTTTCAAAACCAAACCTCTTTGCCCCATCCCAAAATATCTGTAATATTTGTTCTATTCTACAGATTATCCAAAAGAATAAGTATATTTATAAATATGATAATATATGCTAAATAATTGTTACGAGTCTCAAATGAATATATTATAAAATTTGTAGCAAATATCTAGTAAATGTTATATAATATATATATAATAAATATGACATATTTTGTCTAAATGTCTAACAGAGAGAGAGAGTGTGTGTTTGTGTGTGTGAGTGGGTGGGTTTCTCAGAATGGTCATTTTTATGATACAGAAGTCCTATGAATATGTAGTTGATTAAGCTAAATAAAAAAATTTCATTGGGAGTAAGAAATAATAATATACTTGATGAAATATTCACGTGTTGGAAAGGCGGCAGTCCCTAATTGAGTAATTCTTAGGCTCCATGCCTTTGCATTATGCCGCCTACATACATTAAACATGGCAAAACTGCTGCTATCACTAATTCTGGAGATAATGTGTGCAGTGTTGCATGTCATTCAACTGACAAACAATTGGCAGGTAGCTTTTATAATAGCAAGATGGATTCTTGTACAGGATGTGTTGATTGCTTATGTCAGTCCCTTTGAAATTTAACAGCAGTCCTAATTAGAGCTGTAAATCTCTTCTAACTATAATTAGATTACTATTTATACCCATTGTCATTTTTTTAAACAGCCTGAGACACTACTGTGGAGCAGGAAATGTGGGGCGGGCGGTCAATATGGTTTCCTTAAAACAACAATCACTGTTGCGAATTATTTACGTGCATTTTTGTGAGTTTAAATGCTGAGTCCCAAGGAAACTATTTCACAGACACGGCTCCATGAGTCTTTAGTCTCTGTGAAGAAAGTGGATCCTCCAAAGGAACAGACCTAGTCTGTTCATGGGCCTCCCTAAGGTGGACCAAGCAGGCAGTAGTTACACCTGTCTATACACATGAGAACAGAAGGGGACTACAGAATGTCTGCGTCATAGAAAACTGAGCTCTGTATTTTTCATCTCATTAAATCTTAATTCCCTCTTAAAGCATCCTTTTGCTGACTCTGTAATCCAGTAAGACTATGAAATTACACTGGAAATATACTGTTCATTTACGATGCTGTGACGTTGCTGCAGTCGGTGGATGGAGTTCTCAACCCTTCCCTCTCCCCTCATCAACCTTCTTACACATGCTAAATAAATAAAGTAAATAGAGCCAGGGAGAAACCAGGTTGGTTTTACATTCAGGGATATTTTTATAACTAACCCTTAGACTTTATAATAACCAATGTCAATATTCTGAATCTGAGCAAGAAATAAAATATGTGCAATCTGACACCTGGGATGTACTGCGTCCCTTCCCGGCTTCCCCCTTAAAGCCTTTAAAAACCTGAAGTACATTTTATCCTCTTAAATTAAACAGGATGATCAATAAATGGGGCCAGCTAGAATCACGTGGTGCCCTGATCAAGATTTGCTCGTTAGACGATGATGAAGCAGAAGGATGAATGCAATAAGGGGTGACTTTGTGCTCACAGGAGGAGGAGATTCTCCTGGCATTGACACTGTGGAACCTTAGGTACTCCAGCGTTCTTTATATCCATTTCCAATTCCCCATCTGGAAAACGAGAACATTATACTACATGATCTTTAAAGCATATTCTAGCTCTAAAATCTGATTATTATCTCTAAAGTCTACAAACCCCTGTTTCCAGATTTAAGATGTGGTAAGTCTTAGAGCTGGCTATTTTTTAAAAAGTGTGCCAGCTAGTGATAGGATTTTTTCATAGCTCAAATGGAGCTGAGGTTCCAAATGCTGACATTAAAAAAAGTAAGCCATAAAATTATTAGAAGAAAACATAAGTTATTTCTAAAAATACAATCTTGGAAAATTAAAAGCCTTTCTAAGTAGGACACATAAACCCAAACGAGAAAAAGTGGCCAAATTTTATAATATTTTAAAAATCTGCATTCCATATGGTGGAAAACACTATAAAAAAAAACTTTTTAAATGACCAATCAGGGTAAAAACCACAAGGCATTTTGCAAAAGGCCAATTATATTCATACATAAAGAGTTCTTACAAATGAACAGAAATTAACAACAAAAATGATACAGATGCAATTAAGGAAGTTTATAACAAATGAAATTCAAAGGGCCAATGAACAGAACAAACATAATCAAACTCACTCACAATTAGAGGAATGCAGATTTAAGCAACTATAAGATTCCATTTGAAATATATTGTATTTTAGATATTTTCAAAGTTCAATTATTGTTAGTGCTTGGGTGGATATTCTCATGCTTTTACTAAGTATATTATGGTGACTCTTCTTAGGAGAGCAAATGAATCATAGTTATCAGAGTTAAAAAATGAACCTACTTTTGATACAGAAATTCCAACTTTAAAAAATGTGTTCAACAGACATACTACAACAAGATTGCAAAGATATATTTAGGTGCATAAGTGTTAATTAAGGATTTTGTATGTCACTCTCTACCACCCCAATGTCCTTCTGCCTTCAGAAATTGTGTAAACATTTGAGGACTGATAAATAGTGTATCACGATAAAGTGAAATACTCTGCTGTTCTTAAAAACATTGAGGTAGACGTAAATGTGCTGATATGTGATGATGTAGTTAACATAATGTATTGCTAAATGAAAAAATCATATTTCATAGCATTATGCATCTTAAACCCCCACTGTTATAAAAGAAATATACATGTGTTCTGGTGTAAATATAGAGATGTTTTGTACAGAAAACAAAATATTTAAATAGTTATATAGAGAAAATGGGACTGGGGGAGAGAGATTTTTATGTTATTATCATGTATTTTTCTGTGCTGCTTTAGGTTTATTTACATTTTTACTGAGTTGAATTAAATGTTTAATAAAAACAACATTTACAAGAACCATGGTGGGAAAAAAAAACAAAAACAGTGATTTAGAGAATGTTAATAATTTATGGGGGGAATTTGAGAGTCAGAAGTAACTTCAAAATTCTGGAATTTACATTTGTTATGAATAATGATTTGAAATTAGAGGGCTGGTATTTATTCAGAAAGAGCAAATATTAACCCCTCACTCCTTACCCCA
>NW_007733346.1:98588-100649 GCF_000696425.1 Galeopterus variegatus | reverse complement strand
TTACTGAGTTGAATTAAATGTTTAATAAAAACAACATTTACAAGAACCATGGTGGGAAAAAAAAACAAAAACAGTGATTTAGAGAATGTTAATAATTTATGGGGGGAATTTGAGAGTCAGAAGTAACTTCAAAATTCTGGAATTTACATTTGTTATGAATAATGATTTGAAATTAGAGGGCTGGTATTTATTCAGAAAGAGCAAATATTAACCCCTCACTCCTTACCCCAACACAGACACAGACACAGACACAGACACAGACACACACACACACACACACACACACACACACTCTCTCTCCACCCTTGAATTGATGCTAGTGGTAGTTATTGAGTCTCAGGAGCCTCTTTCCACTTGGCCAAGATCCTTGATGTCAAGCATTCACATGAAGAGCTGCCTCATGCAGTGTTGGTATGACCATTGATTAGGGGACAAATATTGACCCTGAGATTTCTGAGGGACATATTTTTCTTTTCTTTGGAAATATAACATTCAACCAAGTTGTTTCAAAAATTAAATTTTTATGGTTAAATAAACCCATACATGAAATGGATGAAATAGATGATTGAGTAAAATATCATGATTACTCAACAGGTAATCATTTCTCCCTCTCTTTGAACTTCACTATAGACTTAGCCTAATGGTAATAGAATATTCATGAAGGTGTGCCCATTGATGAACTCTGCATTGTGATGTAAGAGAGAGTCCTGAATTTGGAACCAGAAGTCCTGGAATTTGAGTTCTCTTTGAGCCTTTCCTTCTGCCATTGCTTAGTCAAGTTACTTAATCTCTCTAAGCCTCAGTTCTCTGTTCTATATACTGAAAATAATATCTCCCCCAATTGATTACTTTTACATTTCAAGGAGATCACACTTAAAAAATTGCTTTAAATACTCCAAGCATTTTTTTTAATTGACCAGATAGCTTCAGGAAATCAGAAAATAAGCATCCAGAGTAGAAGAGTATGTATAAATTTTAATATAGATATAAAATATTATATTCTAATAGCCAACCATCATATTGCTTAAAATAAAATCATTTTATTAAATAATAAATCAATTACTGTATTTATCACCTATCTACTTTTCAAATTGAAGCTGAGACATCTTTAAAAAAAAAAGATATCTATAATAAAAAGGAAAAGCTAAGATAAGGTATAGGTATAGGAAAAAGAATAATTATATTAGAAAATCCCAAGTAAAGGAAATTTGTCTGACATGATAAAATGGCATACATTTTAAATTCAACGTTTCTGAAGTACTATATATGGAGAAAGTTTTCTTTTTATTTCATTTAGTTCTTAAGAACTTGGGGAATTTGGCTAACAATAAACAAAATTCAACTTTGTGTCTACATGGTAAATAATAATTTGCCCAAGTAAATTGCAATTTTAATAACTCAAGTTAAAGTATCTACCTGTATTATGAACCTGTTTCATAGAGAGAGTGGATTGTGAAATACTGTCTTAGAATTGGATTGATTCTGGATAGAGATGTCACACATGGATTGTTAAAGTATTTGGATTTGCTGTACTTAGATTCTCAAAAGCACTCATCAATACAGCCATTAGCCATGAGATGTGTTCAATGCAATTATTAGTAACAAAGAATCAACGTCTGTGAATACTTGCAATATAAACTACAGCAATGATAAGAATATCCATATAATACTTTTATTGTCATGCACGTACATTCTTATGTACATAACTTTTCTTGAGTAGAAAAAAATATGAGACAGTTTCCACCTGGACATTTGGAATTTCACATCAGAAAGTTGCATAAATAAATATTATTCAACTTGTGCATCAGGACGGAAAAAAAATAATAGGTTGAGTGCTGCTGTTTCAAGCCATTATCTTGCTCGAATAAGTGTAACATGAGGCAGCCTGGACAGCTAACAAGACTTTTTTCAGACCCTTCTATGAGAGGGATACCTGCCAGGTCTACTTACTCTTGGATCATTTGGTGTTCAGAAGACAGACATACAAATAAATAGCCCCTTTTGCATGAAGTGTGTGTTCCAGGAAATGATATCACTGTCTTAATCCTTTTGGGCTGCTAT
>NW_007733346.1:97624-97841 GCF_000696425.1 Galeopterus variegatus | reverse complement strand
CCAAAGGCCTCGTCTCCTAATATCATCACATTGGTGATTAGGTTTTCAACAAATGAATTTTGGGGGACACAAGCATTTAGACCATTGAGATCACTAACCAAACCAGCTCAATATGGTGTTACAGTAGAATAGTCCCTAAAGGGTTACTGCCCAGCAACAGATTCTCTCAGCTGTAGTTCATGTGATGGTTAGCAAATTTTTCCAGGCTGCAGTTCTA
>NW_007733346.1:96413-97231 GCF_000696425.1 Galeopterus variegatus | reverse complement strand
AATTACATTAAAATAGTAAATGGTTAATTTAAGTATAAAGTAATTAAATGTATACCACAAACAATAAACAGCAGGTAGATGATTCTAATACTTCCTCTTCTAGATTTGGGAAAATCCTTAAGTAGATGTGTCTTAAAGAAGTGTTCAAATGGGATTATCCCAATCTTGCCCTTGGACGGTCCTGGTTTTTATTAAAGTAACCCAAGGAGTCCATGTAAGGAGTATATGCAGAGATATTTTTATCTAACTGGTCCTGCTTTTTCTATTACTGCCTTTCTGTGGTTCATTCTCCATAGAGCAGCCCAGTGATCTATGAAGCATAAATCAAATTATGTCACTCCCCTGCCTAAAATCCCAAAATGGTTTTCCATCACAGTTGAAACCACATCTAAACTCCTTACCATGTCCCATAGGCGCTACACAAACTGCACCCTGCCCACCTCTTTGATCTCATACCAGAATGGTTGCTCTCATTCCTGTTGGGTAACAACCCTAAAGTTTAAATTTTTGTACCATGAAAGTCTTCATCCCTTCAGAAAAGGCAAAATTCATTTGCCTATTTATAATTTTGCAAACTTATAAAATTCTTAGGGGAGAAATTACCTATGAACTAAACAACCACATTAAATATCTTTTACTCTTATTCAAGTATTTTAAAAGCACGTGGTTTCCCCTAGAGAATGCTACCAAAACAACACTATGTTTTACGTGTCCTTTGAGTTTTGACAGCACTAAGTAGAAGTCACGTCTGAGTTGCCTTGTCAAGCCACTTTGTAAAAATGGCCTAGTTCTTTTATATACTTTGCTAGATTTTTTTT
>NW_007733346.1:91860-95697 GCF_000696425.1 Galeopterus variegatus | reverse complement strand
CAACACTGAGGGTTGCGATCCGTTTCCGGACACGGAAAAAAGACAAAAAAAAAAAAAAGAAGCTGGAAAAAATAGTTCACATAGGTCAAGAAGCTGGTTGAATACCCAATAACTCTAAGCTAATGTTATTTTGATGAGTTAAGTGTAAATGAATCACAAACAGATGAACTAAATTTCCGTCAAAGAGCCCAGAAGTTTAAAATGGAAGAAGCAACGACTTTTGGAAAAATATATTATGATTTCTAACACATTCCAAGCATTTATATAACAGTTTAAGCTGTTTCACAATCTGAAAGTACATCTGGATTTGTACAATCCCGTGAATGTTTTCTTTTCTAATAAATAGGTGCTTCAGAATCACTTAGAATAATTCAATATAGAAAACCTCTCACTTACTGATCAGAAGAAATTCTCAGGTTCTCAGGTATATGAAAGACCTTCGATATTTCTAGCATACAAATTAGTACATGTTATTTTTAAAAGATATGATAGAGAATGCCCATTCATTAATTCTTGCCATATACACACACATTTGCAAGCACCTACCAGAACAAAGATCAATCTTCAAAGGAGATGAATAAACATATACTACTGTAAATGTTAGACAGTGAAAAAATTATACTGAGAAAAATTAAGGGTGATTTGATAAATAACCAAATTTCAGAGTTTGGGCAATCATGTTTGAATTTGAAATAAGTGTAAACATTGACTATGTATACCAAGCTTAGGAAGCTTTAGTGGGCTTAGATCTCAAAATGCAAAAGATGGTCAGAAAGAACAAATTTGTCATAGTTCTTTTGAAAACTGAACCCAAGTCCTCTCTTCTCTTAGGGCTAAGCTTTCTAATAGATCTCAAAATGCAAAAGATGGTCAGAAAGAACAAATTTGTCATAGTTCTTTTGAAAACTAAACCCAAGTCCTCTCTTCTCTTAGGGCTAAGCTTTCTAAAATTCCCTGAAAGTTTTAGTAACTTTACAAGCCTATAGTTAATCTCATTCTATTGAAATTCCCTCTTGGGTAGACCTAGGAAGCCTTTGACACTCTGAGCTTCCAATTTCCTTTGGGATGAAGACCAGAAGAGAAGATATGTCATCTGCTCTCTCCATTCAGCCCTTATGGATCCATTCTCACACAGTCTTTGTTTTTGTTTTCTTCTTTTTTTTTTCCAAAACAGTTTCTGGCTATCTTTATGTCTGTTGCAAGAGATGCTATACCTTGAAATAGGGGAACAATAGAAGATGTAATAATTATTTAGAGATATATTGATCTCCCAGTCTACTGAAATTCCAGGAAGGCAGGAAACCATTTTTTATTGTTTGTCTCATCGCCCATTCTACTGTGCCCATAGTAGGAAGATAATAAAAGGTTTTTAAAAGTAAACTCAAATCAGCAAGCCATAGTAAGAGAATTAAATGTTTTATTGTGAATGGAGTTATCAGGGAAGGAGACAGATACATCGCCTTCTCCTTCCCGTACCCTCTTATTTCCTTCCTCTTTTTCTTTGCCCTCCAAAATCAAAGATAGAAATTGGCCACTTCACCTTTCTGTAAATCCCTAGGCTCTATAGACAAATCCATTCATGTATCCAATGAGAGCTTAAGGTTTGGGCTGCCACTCTAATTTCACTCTCATCTGTCAGACAGAGTATTTCAAATACCTGCTTTAATGATTCTTTGTTTCATGTCCATGAAGAAACTTGTAGTTAATCCTACTTAAAGTGCTGTCTCATAGGGTTTTATTTTAAAAGATCTGCACATTTGTCAAATTAAAGACTATACCTCAGATCATTTTTACTACTTAACAATTAGCCCACAAACCAGAATCAAGTCTAATTTCCTTGTGGAAAAAACAGATTTAGTTTTACAATGGAAAACCTATTTGCCCAACAATCCCAAATGCTGCTAAATTTCAAATCATAAGTGGTACAGTGTTTAAAATTAAATTTTCAATTCTGGTTAAAAAAACAAAGCTGAATTTCAGGAATTATAAAGTGTGGGATGGGGGCAAGAAAAGGATTGATGATTTGCCCAGCTGGGCTATATACCCTAGGCACTTTCATACTGAAAATTTAGCAATTGCCCATGGAAATTGATTCCATTGTGTATAAACCAGTGAAGAGCACATATGTTTTTTAATTGATTGTGGTCATATTTCTGTGTTTGCCTAACTTGATTAACATATACCATGCACCTCCCGATGCATATGCATAGAGAAATTGGATACAAATAAACATATTTTAAGCAGTTTTATTATTAGACAATGTAAAGGTTAACCCTTAACCCTAACCAATTTTATTGCTCTACTTATAATAGCATGTTTTAGGTGGAAAATTTATTTGAAATGGCAACAGATTAATTAGTTAATTAGGAAATTTTCCATGGTAGAATCTTAAGAAAAAAACTGGCAAATATTGGTCAAAATCAAAAAAATACTAATTTTAAGGCCAAAATTTTAATAAGTTTTTTGGCATCAACTAAACATTCATTTTAAAAATTTTGTTAATTATCTATTAGAATTCAAAGAAGCATGCTAAATAGTTACACTTATAGGTATTGAATCAATATAAAATGTATCATAGAGAATTATAAATTAAAATGCACTTCAAAGAAAACACTTAGACATTTGATTTACATACAACAGGTGATAGAGTATTTAATTGACTTTAGCATATCCTATTGTAATTATTACCTACAAAAATTTTCTATATTATTTTTCTAATATGACCTTTATATTCTAGGATTTTATAACTGATAATTATGCACAGTCTTACTTGACTAGTTTGAATGGTTTGTTAATAACACTTTGAGAAACTAGTCCTGGTCTTTCAAAATTCTAATATAGATATAATTTAACACATTGGAAATGAAAAACACATTCTCTTTTATGTTGTCTATCTCCTATCCCCGTTTTTTCTTCACTTATTCCTATTTACAATTTCCTGATACATTTACCCTCCCCAACCTTTTCTTCCCTTACTTTCCTCATTTTTCTCATCTCTTTTTTCCTTTATCTTGCAAATCAATATCTTCCCAGAGATCTCCTTGGATTTAGGACCAGGGAAATCAAAGTCATGAAATCCTGGCAATCAATTGGAACCCTCATCGAGAAGGTCCAAATGAAATAAATGCCTAAAACTTTACTTTGAACTCTGAGACTAGAGCTTTAATTTCAAAATGAGGTGGAGATACGACAAGTAATTGATTCTGTAAACCTGATGTGACCAGCAGAAAATTTTGGGTGCAAGATTTTGCCTAAGGAAAATAAGTGAGGAGGATTCACATAGAGACAGATTAACCTAGATCACCATTAAGGTTTTTTTTTAAAAATATTTTATTTTATTTTATTTTGTCAATATACAATGTGGTTGATTATTGTTGCCCATTACCGAAAGCTCCCTCCCCCCTCCTTCTCCCCGCTCCCTCCCAACAATGTCCTTTCTGTATACTTCAAGGAATTGTAATTGTTGGGTCTTCTTCCCTCTCTCCCCCCCACCAGGTTGTTTGGGTATTTTTTTATTTATTTTTAGCTCCCACAAATAAGTGAGAACATGTGATATATCTCTTTCTGTGCCTGACTTGTTTCACTTAATGTAATTCTCTCTAGGTCCATCCATGTTGCTGCAAATGGCAGTATTTCATTCTTTTTTATAGCAGAATAGTATTGCATTGTGTAGATATACCACATTTTCCTTATCCACTCATCTGATGATGGACATGTGGGCTGGTTCCAACTCTTAGCTATTGTAAAAGTGCTGCAATGAACATTGGGGAACAGGTAAACCTTCGACTTGAAGATTTCCATTCCTCTGTATATTCCTAGCAGTGGGATAGCTGGGTC
>NW_007733346.1:89484-90907 GCF_000696425.1 Galeopterus variegatus | reverse complement strand
GATTCATTGATCTTTTGTATTGTTTTTTGGGTTTCAAATTCATTAAGTTCTGCTCTGATCTCAATGATTTCTTTCAATCTGCTAACTTTGGGTTTAGACTGTTCTTGTTTTTCTAGTTCTTTAATGTGAAGTATTAAGTTGTTCACTTGCCATCTTTCCATTCTTCTGAAGTAAGCATTTAATGTGATAAATTTCCCCCTTAGTACTACTTTGGCAGTATCCCACAGGTTTTGGTATGATATATCATTGTTTTCATTAGTTTTAACAAATTTTTTGATTTCCTGTTTGATTCTTCTTGGAACCATATGTCATTAAGTAGAATGCTGTTTAATTTTCATGTGTTTGTACATTTTCCAGAATTTCATTTGTTATTGATTTCTAATTTTAATCCATCATGGTCTGAAAAAATACATGGGATAATTCCAACTTTTTGGAATTTGTTGAGACTTGGTATGTGACCTAACATGTGATCTATCCTGGAGAATGATCCATGTGCTGATGAGAAGAATGAANTTTTATGCCAGTATAATGCTGTTTTGGTTATTATAGCTTTGTAGTATAGTTTAAAGTCAGGTAGTGTCATGCCTCCAGCTTTATTTATTTAATTTAATTTTTATTTATTTATTTATTTATTTTTTGCTCAGAATTGCTTTGGCTATGCATGGTCTTTTGTTATTCCATATAAATGTCTGGATAGTTTTTTCCATTTCTGAGAAAAATGTCATTGGAATTTTGATGGGGATTGCATTGAATTTGTATATCACTTTGGGTAGTATGGACATTTTCACAATGTTGATTCTTCCAATCCAAGAGCATAGGATATATTTCCATCTTCTTGTGTCCTCTTTAATTCTCTCAGCAGTGGTTTGTAGTTCTCATTATAGACATTTTTCACATCCTTGGTTAACTCAATTCCTAAGTATTTTATTTATTTGGTGTCTATTGTAAATGGGCAAGCTTTCTTGATTTCTCTTTCTGCATGTTCACTATTGGAGAATAGAAATGCTACTGATTTTTGTGTATTGATTTTGTATCCTGCTACTGTGCTAAAATCATTTATCAACTCCAGGAGTTTTTTTGTAGAGGCTTTAGGCTGTTCAATATATAGGATTAAGTCATCTGCAAACAGGGACAGTTTGACTACATCTTTTCCAATCTGGATGCCCTTTATTTCCTTCTCTTCTCTGATTGCTCTGGCTAGTACTTCCAACACTATTTTGAATTGGAGTAGTGAGAGTGGGCATCCTTATCTAGTTCCTGTTCTTAAAGAAAAAGCTTTCAGTATCTCCCCATTCAAGATGATATTGGCTGTGGGTTTATCATATATGGCTTTAATTATGCTGAGTTATTTTCTATCTATACCTAACTCATAGAGAGTCTTTATCATGAATGAGTGTTGAATTTTATCAAATGCTTTTTCAGC
>NW_007733346.1:80831-88484 GCF_000696425.1 Galeopterus variegatus | reverse complement strand
TTATGGTATTAGTGTCTATTTCCTTCTTTAGGTCTAATAGAGTTTGCTTTATAAATCTGGGGGCTCCAACATTGGGTGTGTATGTATTTATGATTGATATGTCTTCTTGATGGAGCAACCCTTTTCTCATTATGTAGTGGCCCTCATTATCTCTTTTTATGATTTTTGGTTTAAAGTCTATTTTGTCAGATATAACAATAGCTACTCCAGCTCCTTTTTCATTTGTTTGCATGGTAAATCTTTTTCCATCCTTTCACTCTTAGTCTGTGTGAGTCTTTATAGGTGAAGTGGGTCTCTTGAAGGCAGCATATAGGTGGGGCCTCCTTTTTAATCCCGTCAGCCAGTCTGTGTCTTTTGATTGGGGAATTTAAGCCTTTTACATTAAGAGTTGTTATTGAAAACTGTTGATTTACTCCTAGCATTTTATTAATTTTTGTTTGGATGTTTTAAGTGTCTTTTGTTCCTTTCTTTCTGATTTATTATTTGTTTTCTGTATTTTTTGGTTCCTTGGGTTGTAGATAAACTTTTTTTTCCCTCTCTTCATTGTTGGCATTTTTATTTTACTAGTGGGTTTTGATTTTTCTTGAGGTTTTATGGCAGCAGTAGTTATTTTTCAGGTACCAAACTCAGTACTCCCTTAAGAATTTCTTGTAAGAGTGGTTGTGTCATAGTGAACTCCCACAGTTTTTGTTTGTCTGAGATATATACTATTTGCCCTTCATTTTGGAAGGATAGCCTTGTGGGGTAGAGTAGTCTTGGCTGGCAATCTCTGTCTTTTAGTATTTTGAATATATAATACCATTCCTTTCTGGCTTTTAGGGTTTGTGATGAAATTCTGATGTTAGTCTGATTGGGGCTCCCTTATAGGTGATTTGATGCTTCTCTCTTGCAGCTTTTAAGATTCTCTCTTTGTCTTTGAGTTTTGCCAATTTGACTATAATATGTCTTGGAGAAGACCTTTCTGGGTTGAATACATTTTGGAGTCTTTGAGCTTCTTGAATCTGAAGATCTGTGTCTTTTCCTATACCTGGGAAGTTTTCTGCCACTATTTTGTTGAATATGTTTTCAATGCAATCTCCTTTTTCTCCCCTTCTGGAATACCCATGACTTGGATATTTGAACACTTAAGGTTGTTTGATATCTCCTTAGATTTTCTTCAATGTTTTAAATTCCTTTTTCTTTTTCTTTTTATTTCCTTTCTTTCTTTCTTTCTTTCTTTTTTTTTTTTTTTTTTGTATGCCTGTGTTATTTCAAACAGCCCATCTTCAAGGTAAGAAGTTCTCTCTTCTGCTTCTGCAAGCCTGCTGGTTAAACTCTCTGTTGTGATTTTTATTTCATTGAATGAATTCTTTAGCTCGGCAAGCTCTGCTACATTCTTTTTCAGGGCATTGATTTCCTTGTACATTTCTTCTTTCAGTTCCTGTATACTTTTCCTCATTTCATCGTGTTGTTTAGCTGAGTTTTCTTGTATTTCATTTAGTTTCCTTAGAATTATCGCTTGAAATTCCTTGTCAGACATTTCTAGGGCTTCTTGTTCTGTACGACCTAGAGCTTGAGAGTTATTACCCTTTGGTGGTGTACTTTCTTGATTTTTCATATCCCTGGTATCTTTCCTTTGATGTTTAGTCATTGTGGCAGGGGATTTCATGATCCACTGGTTTGATAGTATTGTCTGGCTAGGATGCTGCTGGGGCTGCCAATTTGGTTCAGGTGCCTCATTGTTTGCTCAGTTGCCCACTAGTGTCTCAGGTGCATGGTCACCTCCAGTCTTGGGCCTCTCCAGGGAGGCGCCTCTCTGGTCAGCATGCACTCGGCCAGGCTGGGGATGGAGTGGGCAGTGGTGGCAAGGCCTGCCTGCTGGCTCATGTGCTGGCACCACAGGGCACGTGTTCTCCAAGGATCTTGGGCTTCTCTGGCTGGACACCTCTCTCTAGTTCACCATTAAGTTTACCAAGTTCCTTCTCAATTCGGCTCTTGTAAAGTTTACACACATAGACAAACACAAATATCAAACTATATATTAGAAATTAAAACTACACATTAGAAATTTGGTATTGAATTCTCTCCAGATTCTAGTGCTTTGTCTGACTTCCTAGCTAAGCATCTCATTAAAATCAGATACCAGCTGCCCCACGCCAGACAAACCAGATGCCAAGATGAACAGCTTCTTTCAAGATTTTTTTTAAAAGCAGTTTTAGTTTCACAGCAAAATTGATTAGAAGGTACAGAGATTTCCCATACACACTCTGCTCCCTGTCATGCCTAGACTCTCCCAATACCCACATCCACCACCAAAGCAGTACGTTTGTTAGAATTGATAAGCCTACATTAAAACAGCATTATCACCCAAAGACCATAGTGTACGTTAGGGTTCACTACTGGCGTACATATGTTTGGACAAATGTATAATGATGTATATCCACCATTACAGAATCATACAGTATAGTTTCACTGCCCCCCAAATCCTCTGTTCTCTGCTTATTCATCCCTCCCTCATTCCAACCCCTGAAAACCACTGATCTTTTTACTGTCTCCATAGTTTTGATTTTTCCAGAATGTCATATAGTTGGAATCATACATTAGGTAGTCTTTTCAGATTGGCTTCTTACACTTAGTTATATGCATTTAAGTTTCCTCCATGTCCTTTTATGCCTTGATAGCTCTTTTATTTTTTCTTCCTCTTCTTCTTTTAGTGCTGAATTATATTCCATTGCCTGGATGTACCACAATTTATTTAGCCATGCACCTACTGAAAGACATCTGGGTTGCTTTAAAGTTTGGCAATTATAAATAAAGCTGCTCTAAATATCTGTGTGTAGGTTTTTATGTGGAAGGAAGTTTTTAACTCCTCCTAGGTAAATACCAAGGAGCATACTTGCCAGATAGTATGGTAAGAATATGTTTACTTTTGTAAGAAACCATTAAATTGTCTTTCAAAGTGGCTGTACCATTTTGCATTCCCATCAGCAATGAATAAGAGTTCCAATCACTCCACATCCTCACTAGCATTTTGTGTTGTCTGTGTTCCAGTTTTGCCATTTTACTAGGTGTGTAGTGATATCTCACTGTTGTTTTAATTTGCATTTCTCTGATGATTTATGATGTGGAATATCTTTTCATATGTTTATTTTCCATCTGTATATCTTCTTGCTGGGATGTCTGTTAAGGTCTTTGGCCCCTTTTTAATGGGTTTCTTTGTTTTCTTATTGTTGAATTTTAAAGTTCATTATACATTTTAGATAATAGTCCTTTATCAGATGTATTTTCTGCAAATATTTTCTCCAAGTCTGCGACTTGTCTTTTAATTTTCTTGACAATGTCTTTTGAAGACCAGAAATATTTAATTTTAATGAAGTCCAGCTTATCAATTATTTCTTTAATGGGTGGTGCCTTGGGTATCATATCAAAAAAGTTGTTGCCAAGCTCAAGGTCATTTTGTTTTTCTCCTATGTTATCTTCTAGGAGTTTTATAGTTTTCCTTTTACATTTAGGTGTGTAATCCATCTTGAGTTAATATTTGTGAGGAATACAAGGTTTCTGTCTAGAATCACTTTTTTGCATGTGGATGTCCACTTGTTCCAACAACATTTGTTGAAAAGACAATCTTTTCTCCATTGCATTGCCTTTGCTCCTTTGTCCAAGATCAGTTGACTATATTTATGTGGATCTATTTCTGTGCTCTCCATTCTGTTCCTTTGACTTATTTGTCTACTCTCTCACAAAAAGCACACTGTTTTGATTACTGTAGCTTTGTATATTTATGTGGATCTATTTCTGTGCTCTCCATTCTGTTCCTTTGACTTATTTGTCTACTCTTTCACCAATTCCATACTGTTTTGATTACTGTAGCTTTGCATTAAGTCTTAAAGTCAGGTAGTGTCAGTCTCTCAACTTTGTTCTTCTCATTTAATATTGCATTGGCTATTCTGTGTATTTGGCCTCTGAATATAAATTTTAGAATCAATTTGTCAATATCCAAGGAATAACTTGCTGGAATTTTTATTGGGATTGTGCTGAATCTATATATTGGCTATTCTGTGTATTTGGCCTCTGAATATAAATTTTAGAATCAATTTGTCAATATCCAGGGAATAACTTGCTGGAATTTTTATTGGGATTGTGCTGAATCTATATATTAAGTAGAGAAAAAAAATGGCATCTTGAAAATATTGAGTCTTCCTGCCCATGAACATAAAATATTTCTTTATTTAGTCTTTGATTTTGATTTTTTCATCAGAATTTTGTAGTATTTCCTATATAGATACTACACATATTTTGTTATATTTAATTTTTCGAGATGCCAGTGTAAATAGTATTATGTTTTTAATTTCAAATTGTATTTGTTCATTACTGGTATATAAGAAAGCAATTGACTATCATTTATTAACCTCGTAGACTGCAATCTTTCTATAATTGCTTATTAGTTCTGGGAGTTCTGTTTTGTTTTGTTTTTGGTTTTTTTCCTCCATAAATGATCATGTCATCTGTGAACAAACAGTTCTATTCTTCCTTTCCAGTCAGTATATATATTTTTTTCTTTTCTTATTCTATTGCATTAGCTAGAAATTTTAGTACAATATTGAAAGAAGTGATAAAAAGTGATATCCTTGGTTGTTCCTGATCTTAATGGAAAAGCTTCTAGTTTTTCAACATTAAGAATATTCTATTCCTATTTTGCTGAGAATTTTTATTATGAATGGGTGTTAAATTTTGTCAAATGGTTTTCCTGCATCTACTGATATGATCATGTGACTTTTCTTCTTTAGCCTGTTGATGTGATGAGTTACAGTTGTTGATTTTCAAATTTTAAACTAGCCTTACATACCTGGAATAAATCCCATTTGGTTGTGGTGTATAATTCTTTTTATACATTGTTAGATTTTATTTGATATTATTTTGTTGAGGATTTTTGCATCTAAATTCATGAGATATTGGTTTGTTGCTGTCTTGTGATGTCTTCATCTGGTTTTGGTATTAGGATAATATTGGCCTCATAGAATGAGTTTGGAAGTATTCCCTCTTCTTCTATCTCCTGATAGAGATTGTAGAGAGTTCGTATAATTTCTTCCTTAAGTGCTTGGGAAAATTCACTAGTGAATCCATCTGGGACTGGGGCTTTAAATTTTGAAAAGTTTAATTACCTGGTTAATTTCTTTTACACATATATGTGTATATATTTCTTTTACATATATATGTGTGTGTGTGTGTGTGTGTGTGTGTATGTATGTATATGCAGATTGTCTGTCTCCTTGTGTGAGTGTTGGTAGATTAAGTCTTTCAAAGAGTTTGTCTATTTCATTTCTGTTATCAAATTTGTGTGCACAGAGTTGTTCACAGTATTTCTTGGTTATCCTTTTAATGTCCATGGGATCTGTAGTGATGTCTTCTCTTTTATTTATGATATTAGTAAATTGTATCTTCTCTCTTTTTTTTCTTAATGGGGCTGGCTACAGGCTTATCAATTTCATCCATCTTTTCAAAAAACAAGCTTTTGGTTTTGTTGATTTTCTCTATTAATTTCTTTTTTCCAATTTTATTAATTTCTGCTCTAATTTTTATTAGTTCTTTTCTTTTTCTTATTTTAGATTTAATTTGCTCTTCTTTTTTACTTTCCTAAAGTAGAAATTTACATGACTGATTTTAGATCTTCTTTTCTAATATATGCATTCAAAGCTATAAAATTCCCTCTAAGCACTGCTTTTACTACATCCCACAAACTTTGCTAAGTTGTGTTTTCATTTTCATTTAGTTCAAAATATTTTAAAATTTCTCTTGAAGGTTTTTCTTTGACCTGTGTGTTATTTAGAATTGTGTTGTTAAATGATCAAATATTTGGGGATTTTTCAGCTTTCTGTTATTGATTTTTAGTTTAATTCCAGTGTGGTCTGAAACCAGACATTGTATGATTTCTATCATTTTTAATTTGTTAATGTGTATTCTAGACCCAGGATGTGATATATTTTGATGAATGTTTCACATGAGCTTGAAAATAATGTGCATCCTCCTGTTAGATGAAGTAATCTATAGATGTCAATTATACCCTATTGATTGATGGTGTTGTTGATTTCAACTATGTCCTTACTGATTTTCTTCTTGCTGGCTCTCTCCAATTCTGCTAGAGGGGATGCTGAAGTCTCCAACTACAATAGTGGATTCATCAATTTTTTCTCTTTCATTTCCGTCAGTTTTTGCCTCAGGTATTTTGGTGATTTTTTATTAGGTGCAGACACATTAAGTGTTGTTATGTTTTCTTGAAGAATAATCCATTTATCATTAGGTAATGCCCCCCTTTATCCCAGATACCTTTCCTTGTTTTGAAGTATGTTCTGTCTGAAATTAACAAAGCTACACCCACTTTCTTTTAATTAGTATTAGCATAATATATACTCCTCCATCCACTTGCTTTTAATCTATATGTCTCTTTATATTTAAAAAGAGTTTCTTGAAGACAGTATATAGTTGTGTTTTGCTTTTTAATCCACTCTAATAATCACTGACTTTTAATTGGTCCATTTTAACCATTGATTTTCAAAGTGATTATTTATATAGTTGGATTAATATTTAGCATATTTGTTATCATCTTCTATTATTTGCCCTTGTTTTTTAATTTCTATTTTTATCTTCCACTCCACTCTTTTTCTGCCTTTTTCAGTTTTAATTGAGCATTTTATATGATTCCATTTTCTCTCCTTTCTTAGCATGTCAGTGATACAATCCTTTTTTTTTTTTTATTGGTTGCCCTAGAGTTTGCAATGTACGTTTATAAATAATCCAAGTCCACTTTCAAATAATACTATACCATTTCATAGACAGTGTGAGTACCTTATAATAACAAAATAATCCTGAGTCCATCTTTTTAGTCCCTTTTATCATTGCTGTAATTCATTTTACTTATATATAAGCATACACAATCATATACATACATAAATACAAAATAGAATACACTGTTGCTATTATTTATTTTGGAAAGTTGTTATACATTAGATCAATTAAGAATAAGAAAATAAATGTTTTTATTTTACTTTCACTTATTTTTTTCTTTAATATTCTTCCTCTTTTATCTACAGGCTTATCAATTTCATCCATCTTTTCAAAAAACAAGCTTTTGGTTTTGTTGATTTTCTCTATTAATTTCTTTTTTCCAATTTTATTAATTTCTGCTCTAATTTTTATTAGTTCTTTTCTTTTTCTTATTTTAGATTTAATTTGCTCTTCTTTTTTACTTTCCTAAAGTAGAAATTTACATGACTGATTTTAGATCTTCTTTTCTAATATATGCATTCAAAGCTATAAAATTCCCTCTAAGCACTGCTTTTACTACATCCCACAAACTTTGCTAAGTTGTGTTTTCATTTTCATTTAGTTCAAAATATTTTAAAATTTCTCTTGAAGGTTTTTCTTTGACCTGTGTGTTATTTAGAATTGTGTTGTTAAATGATCAAATATTTGGGGATTTTTCAGCTTTCTGTTATTGATTTTTAGTTTAATTCCAGTGTGGTCTGAAACCAGACATTGTATGATTTCTATCATTTTTAATTTGTTAATGTGTATTCTAGACCCAGGATGTGATATATTTTGATGAATGTTTCACATGAGCTTGAAAATAATGTGCATCCTCCTGTTAGATGAAGTAATCTATAGATGTCAATTATA
>NW_007733346.1:71636-79136 GCF_000696425.1 Galeopterus variegatus | reverse complement strand
TAAAACCTAGGAGAAATGTCCTTAAGTATTGACTAAAGCAATTTAGATTTGCAATAAAGGCCAGAATGGCACCATGAAACTAAAACCTAGGAGAAATGTCCATAAGTATTCTTGGAACATTTTTAATACACATCTCTCCCTTAGGAGCATAACAATAAATAACAGGACAAAAGTCTGGCTTTTGACTCTGTCAAAGCTTATCATAAGACATTGCTTTCATATCACACATGACAGCTCACCAGCGAATAAAGCTTCTTGTCCCCACAGGACAACAGTCTGATAGTGAAGTGAGAAAGAACACACACCCTGTTGACCTTCTGCTATAAAACAATTCGGCGTGGGTCAGAGAGAAGAAATAAGAATTCTCATGCAGACTTTACAAAGTGAACTTATCTTGAACCCATGGAAATTTCTGAATTTCATTTCAAGAATCACAGCATAGCAGCAGCACTTTAAGAATTTTCATTAACCATCGAGTCTGTAGCCTTCCTGTAAAACAGTTATTGGTTGACTATTTATGACAATCAGCTGGCATCAGAAAATGCCCTCCAGTGGAGCTGGTTGACCTTAACCTGAAAAACAAAAACCAAAATGCTAGGGAGAAAATCCCCAGAGCTCAGTTCTGCAATACAATTGTTTTGATTTTAAGTTTAGAGATTATGGCCAAAGCAAAGACACAGTTATGTTGCCACATTTTAAATAAGGGATCCCTATTTGACCCAGGATCAAAGTTTTTACTCTTGAGATGGTTCAAAAAACCTTTGCTTACCATCATTTTTGCTGTAACTATTATCTTCCAAATCTTAATAGTAAAACACAATAAACCAAACATTCTAGTCATCTCCACTAAAGAGATGAAAGACACTGCATGATGCAGTAGAAAAGGGAAGAAACATTTAAAAAATAGTGTATTTTTCAATATTCTATGTCTGCAAAAGTCATGTCAAGCACTTACAAATGTTACCATATGAAACATTCCAAAACAATTTCTTAAAGAGAGATCTCAGTAACCTTGTTTTAGAAATTAAGAAACTAATGTTTGGAGAGATTAAGTAATAGAATAATTTCACAGAGCCATTTTGTGGCTTATGTCCCAAGTCGAAATGAAAATGTGGAGAGTCTCCTCCTATTTCTTCTACCAAACACCTATATCTTTGGAAAGTTCAATCATTCCTCTGGGCCAATTTCCTCACCTTTAAAGTGCAGAGTTTGTGGCAAACCGACTCCAGGGTGGTTCTCATGATCTTGCTGTTGTGTGATCCTCTACCCGGGAGCATAGGCAGGATCTAAAACTTACCTCTATTAGAAGACAGCAAATGTGACAAGATGGACATGATTGCATTTGATAAGACTGTAGCACCCACCATGTGAAGAGATTCACTCTCTTGATGATCTTGAAGAAGCAAGCTGAAATGTGAGCTGCCACATGGAGAAGGCCCTATAAGAATTCGAGAGCAGCCGGTGGCCAACAGCTAGCAAAAAAGTGGTAGCCTGCGAAGAACTAAATGCTGACAACAGCCAGGTGAGCTTGGAATTGGATTCTTTCTCAGTTGGGCTGAAGATGAGATCCCAGCCTTGGTTGAATCCTTGATTATAGCTTTGCAGAGGACACAACTAAGCTGTGCCCTGTTGTCAGTCTGTGTATATCCTTGTAAGTAAATGCTGGACATAGACCTATTTCCCCCCATTCTTAAGAGAGTTCCTCTTCCTCCTCTGGGAAACTACCCCAGCCAAGGTAGTTACCCAAGAAAAGGCATGTCTCCTTTAAGACAAACAGAGAACTGTAGGAATCAGGAGATCTGAGCAAATTAACTAGCATGTAAATGGAGTTAGCACACTGATGTTAACTACTCTGCCACCAGGAGGGTAACAAGTTAACTTATCAGTAGATCCTTCAAGCTCTGAGTCAGGTGAGGGTCTACATATAAGCATGCAAATGATTTACACCTCTTCTTTGATCTGCTCACTATATAATTGTTTTATGTACCCCATGATACTGCAGATCTATAGCTGACTAGCCACCATCAGCACCTCCCATAAGTCTAATAAATCAATGTCTCTACCTATTGCAATATTGGGTGAGTTTCTGTGGAATAGGTAAACACTATGTGAGTGCTTTTTCAGATTTGGGGCTCCCGTGATACAATCCTGATTCTATTGGCTTTTAAAATAAAGAAATTTATTAAATCCCATAATAAAAAGTGCAGATATTGGGCAGATTTCAGGATTAGTTGATTAAGCCACTCAACATCAAGGATTCTATATCCTTCACAACTGTCTGTCCTCAAATCAACTCCCGTAGTGTTCACAGAATGGCTGCAACAGTTCCAGACTTCACATCCAGACACAGAAATACCTGGAAGCAAGAGACAGGCTGCCTCTTTCTTGTGTTCCTTTTAAAAGTAAGCCTTTCCCAAAATCACTCCAAGAAGAAGTCCCTTACATCTTTACTGATCAGAACTGGGTTATATGCCCACTTTCAAACCCATTATTGGCAAGGGAATTAGGCAAAACAGCCATGATTTATATACACCAATCAGGAGTTACCCCTAGAGTCGGGGAGAGAGGGCCACTTTTCACTGAGACATAGTGGGGAGGCAGAGACACTCAAACGTCTCTGGGTTTTGCCAGCCAGAAGGAAGAAATACACACGACTGAGGGCAGGCATTGGGGAGGTCTACTGCAGTAACAGAAGTCCCTTTGGCTTTGACATTCTATGATCCTATGAATAATTCATACGAAAAACTGTACAAGCAGTGTTTCTCAAACACCTCTCTGGTAGGCACTGTAGACTGCACTCGGTACACCATGATGAAGATAAAGTCTCTTTCTTTAGAATATACATTTTAGTGAAAAAGTATAGTTACACATCTAGAGGTTTCTTATTAAAGACTTTGGTGATCCCAGGAAGAAGAGGGTGGTGCATATGCTCATGGCCTTCATATCTTCCATGAAATTAGATGCAAATACGGGTTACCAAAAAGCACATGCCTGACACCCTAGAAATTCACTGTCCAAACACAAGCCCGTGGCATATGTGGCTACTTCAATTAAAGTATAAGTTTATTAAAATTAAAATTAAAAAGCGACACAATTCAGTTTCTGAATTGCACCCTCCATATTTCAAGGGCTCAGTAGGGATATGTGGCTAGTGACCACCATATCCAAGTATAGATACAGAATATTTTCATGACCACAAGAAGTTCAATTGGGTAGCACTGCCCTAGAGCTCAAAAAAGCTTCAAGAAAGCTCAAAAAAGCTTGAGCAGAATTTCTAGCATAGCATCTTGCAGGCACGCTCCAACTCTAGCAGTTGTTATACTCTGCCATACATGCCAATATTTTTCAGTCTCTCCCAAAGAACTCTCAAACCCAATTACTGTTTCCATTACTGATTTTTGTCCTCCTTACATCTGAGGCCATTCGTCACCATCAAGACTGTTTTTCTACATAATGAGAAAGCTGGCAAAGTAAAAGAAGTATCCATAGGTACCCAAAGAGCAAATGGTAAGTAAGGCTTGTTGTGACAATGTGAGAGAAACAGTCCTGAGTTCTTTGGCCAATTTCTCTTGTAGATGCACTGTTAGCAACTTCACAGCGTCACCATCAAGACTGTTTTTCTACATAATGAGAAAGCTGGCAAAGTAAAAGAAGTATCCATAGGTACCCAAAGAGCAAATGGTAAGTAAGGCTTGTTGTGACAATGTGAGAGAAACAGTCCTGAGTTCTTTGGCCAATTTCTCTTGTAGATGCACTGTTAGTTATATGTGGGGAAAAGTTCGATGGTTCATAGATGTTTCCCTCTAACTGAAAATCCTAGCTGGTGAAGACAGGTCATCTGCTGCCTGCTCTGCTCCTCGCCCCTGCACTTTGCAGTGTTAAACAAAATCAAGAGAGGCCATTGTTTGCACTGAGCTCCTACACTGGGCCCCAGCAGAACAGACCAAACCAGAATGGAGTCACTTGTGCTAAATGCCTCAAAATCAAACTGAACTCTGAAATGGGCCACTTCCCTAAAAAGGACAGAAGATTCACAGCAACCAATCAGAAGGAACTCAGTTTACCTAAGCTGGCTTGAGAAGAAAGCTTCCTCTGTTTTAACCCCCGTGAGGAAAGTAGCTTTGAAATGACCAATTCGATTTTCATTCCCTGTCTCTGCTTTCTTTCTTCAGTCCTTCTCTACCTACAAACTCAGTCTGCTCTGCCCAGCTCTTCAGAGCACTCACTCTATTTTATAGAATGAGGTGTTGCCCAATTTTAGAATTGCAAATAAAATTGAATTAAATCTTTCAACTAAATTTGTCATAATTTTGTCTTTTGACAGAAGGAAAAACCTAACTTACATATATCCTGACAAAATTGACAAATGTCATAGGTCATGGGGGAGGGATAACATAATTTGCTTCTTATCACAGTTAGGTCATTTAAGGTAAGACATATAGTAAAAGGGAGACAACTAGATTAAGGATTCAGGTCTTAGGAAACTAATTATTTGCTGGGTAATGTCTCCATTTACTTTAACTAAGGTTTTCTATGAGAACCATGAACCTGGTCACTTCTTTTACCATTTGGAAAATGGGGAAGACATATAATCACATTCTCCTATCATCCCTTTCAGTGACCCACCGCAGGATATCATAGAATTAAAGAATCCTATGGACTTGTCTTCACAGCTCCCTTAGCTCAAAATTATGTGGCCAGTTTATGTAAAGATGCAAATGAGGAAGACTAAAAAATGACAACACCTTTGGGCAGAGAAGCCAGCTTCTTAACAACCCAAGGCAGATAACACGTGTTAAGTAAAAGTTATGATAATACTTGTATATGCAGGAAATGAGCAAAGGATGAGGAAACAGCACAGCGGCAAGTAGGATATGGGACACAGTGGGCGAGCCTTATGGAAGTTTCCAGCACATCCGCATCTGCTAGGCTCCTGGCCTGGAGGAGTCTGGGAGACAGT
The DNA here is from genome assembly GCF_000696425.1 of Galeopterus variegatus. Taxonomy (NCBI): domain Eukaryota; kingdom Metazoa; phylum Chordata; class Mammalia; order Dermoptera; family Cynocephalidae; genus Galeopterus; species Galeopterus variegatus. The sequence goes on along the minus strand of NW_007733346.1, from coordinate 74,176 downwards.
GAGAGCATCTCAGAGAGGGGGAGAGAAAGAGAACCTAAATGAATTAGATTGTAGAAAGGCAGAGAGAGATTTGACTTTCTCTGATATCCATCCCATTTGCCAGAATCTCGGGGGTTCACAGTAACGTTTAGTTCATAGAAATATCAAAACAAAAATACCAATGGAAATAACAAGAAAATAAATCACAGAAATAAGAAAAAATGGAACTGAAGCCCTTATTTATTTTGTTAATTTTATTTTACTTTCTGGTGACCAGAATTCAAATGAGGTGGAGAAAATAACCAATAGATTCTGGATCATGTTGGCATACTTTACACTCAGGGGATCATGTGGCTCATATAATCTAAAAAACAACTCAGGCAGCAGGACACTGGAAAGGTGACCTGGCAGGTCACGAATTCCCCTATGTGTAAAGAGCTCCACCCCAGGAAGCTTTGCACCTTGCGTTTTCTCCTCTTTCAGTGAACTTAGCAAACCCTTGTCCTAGCATGGAATATATAGCTGTATTTTTTATTTTAAAAAGTTTAACAATAAATTGAAATAACAATGATAGCCATGGAGGCTGCCAGGGCACATATTCAAAAAGTACAATCATCTGAAGCTAGGAAGAGCCAAAGGGTGTGTTTGTTTTGGCTCAGGATCCAGCTGCAGGCTGCTTGAGGTGGCCAACTACATTTCTGTCAACAGAGAGAAGCTATTATAACAAAACCCATGTTGATCAGGAAGTGTGACCACAGTGAGGGATGCTGAGGAGGTGCTGTTTGTATAATGCATTCAGAAAACGTGTCCTGAGCCCATTAGCAGCAATAGGAAAATCCCCACCATCAATGCACTCACCCGAAAGCCCCAGCAGGCGCAGAGAGGGGTCAGGCCTGCCTCTACAATACCTTCTTCTGGTGGGTGAATCGATACCCTCAGAGCTCTGTCAAAATTTGGACATGAACAACACCCTCTTTTTGTCACCTTCATGGTTCTCTTTCTATCTCCTATGTTCTAAATCCTTTATTGCTGACATGTTTTTCCTTTTCAGTTCTTTTATTGGACAGGCCCCTGGTTTGTGGCTACATGTGTCAAGACCCACATGTGTTATATACTGATAAAGCTTCAGGAAGCAAGGCTCCCTGAACCTTGCCTACCTTCCTCCTGCTTCTGGGACCTTCTTTGATATCAGTGCTTCCAGGCCTCAGGCCTTCACAAAAGCTTGACTGCTCTGCCACCTCCACTGCTGCCCACCTCACGCCGCCCTGGTGAAGTCCAGGGGCAGGACCAAAAGGAAGGGGTTGCCTTTGCCCTTGAGTTCACCCTGACATAAAGTGTCACATCCACACGAGGTCAGCCTACTGATAAGCTGAGCAGTCACTTGACAACATATACCTGCACCATCTCAAGGGCTTTACACATGTTTTCTGTTTTCATCTTTCAACAACCCCATGTTGTTGGTTATTTTCTCTCTTTTACAACTGTGGAAACTGAGACTCACAGACTCTACATGACTTATCCAAGTTTACACAGCCAGTATTTGACAGAGGCAGGATATTGGTCTTTGGAACACATTCTGTCAATGTAGACACTCAAATTTTTTAAAGCAGAGCTTCTCACACTTTACCATGTAAACGAATTCCCCTAAGGACCTTGTTAAAATGCGGATTCTGACTGAGTAGTCTAGGTGCGGCCCAAGACTTTGCATTTGTAACAAGCTCCCAGGAGGTGACTGTGCTTATGATGTCAGAGGAGAGGGGCTGGCAGGCCCGACAGTCAGCCTCAACCCAGCCCATACCCTTACCAGATTCTTCACACGGCCATAGGAAAGAATTCAAGAGCAGAGTCACAGTAGAAAGTGAGAACAGGTTATTATAATGAATAAGAGATACAGATACCACAGAGAAAGTGTGGCCTAGCTCCAGAGACTTAGGATGGCCCACACCAAATCTAATACAAAAGTAAGAAATACACACTTTAAGTTTAGTACAGAGTGCAGGTTGGCTCAAGAGCGTGAGCAGCCACATGCTGAAAGTAAGTTAGATACAAAAAGAAAGAAATACACACTCCACAGGCAGAGTGCAGGCTGGCTCTAGGAGAGTGAGCAGCAGCCCAGTCTTCTGCTGAGATTTGGCTTTTATAGTTTTGCTGTCTAATACATATTCATGCTATTTAATGCATATTCAACAAAGGGGGTGGGTCACATAGTCTTACACATGCTCACTTGGTCTCTTTTTGGAGTATGTTCCTTAGTCAAATCCTATCACATGCACCAGGCATATTCAAGAATATTCTGTGCTCTTTAGCTCCCCTAAGTGGAAGGTCATTCAGAGGATTAACTCCCTTCCACTAAGCATGCTCTTTCACTGGGGTTGTATAAGCCTGTATAAATTCCTTTTACTCAGGCCGGCCCGGTGGCGCACTGCGCTTGTGCGCCGCTTGGGAAGCGCGGCGGCGCTCCCGTCGAGGGTTCGGATCCCACATACAGACCGGTTCCCGCTCACTGGCTGAGCGAGGTGCAGGGGCAACACCGAGGGTTGCGATCCCGTTGCCGGTCCCGG
>NW_007733346.1:61169-71626 GCF_000696425.1 Galeopterus variegatus | reverse complement strand
CAGAGATAACTAAATAATTTTAACTAAAGCAATTTAGATTTGCAATAAAGGTCAGAATGGCACCATGAAACTAAAACCTAGGAGAAATGTCCATAAGTATTCTTGGAACATTTTTAATACACATCTCTCCCTTAGGAGCATAACAATAAATAACAGGACAAAAGTCTGGCTTTTGACTCTGTCAAAGCTTATCATAAGACATTGCTTTCATATCACACATGACAGCTCACCAGCGAATAAAGCTTCTTGTCCCCACAGGACAACAGTCTGATAGTGAAGTGAGAAAGAACACACACCCTGTTGACCTTCTGCTATAAAACAATTCGGCGTGGGTCAGAGAGAAGAAATAAGAATTCTCATGCAGACTTTACAAAGTGAACTTATCTTGAACCCATGGAAATTTCTGAATTTCATTTCAAGAATCACAGCATAGCAGCAGCACTTTAAGAATTTTCATTAACCATCGAGTCTGTAGCCTTCCTGTAAAACAGTTATTGGTTGACTATTTATGACAATCAGCTGGCATCAGAAAATGCCCTCCAGTGGAGCTGGTTGACCTTAACCTGAAAAACAAAAACCAAAATGCTAGGGAGAAAATCCCCAGAGCTCAGTTCTGCAATACAATTGTTTTGATTTTAAGTTTAGAGATTATGGCCAAAGCAAAGACACAGTTATGTTGCCACATTTTAAATAAGGGATCCCTATTTGACCCAGGATCAAAGTTTTTACTCTTGAGATGGTTCAAAAAACCTTTGCTTACCATCATTTTTGCTGTAACTATTATCTTCCAAATCTTAATAGTAAAACACAATAAACCAAACATTCTAGTCATCTCCACTAAAGAGATGAAAGACACTGCATGATGCAGTAGAAAAGGGAAGAAACATTTAAAAAATAGTGTATTTTTCAATATTCTATGTCTGCAAAAGTCATGTCAAGCACTTACAAATGTTACCATATGAAACATTCCAAAACAATTTCTTAAAGAGAGATCTCAGTAACCTTGTTTTAGAAATTAAGAAACTAATGTTTGGAGAGATTAAGTAATAGAATAATTTCACAGAGCCATTTTGTGGCTTATGTCCCAAGTCGAAATGAAAATGTGGAGAGTCTCCTCCTATTTCTTCTACCAAACACCTATATCTTTGGAAAGTTCAATCATTCCTCTGGGCCAATTTCCTCACCTTTAAAGTGCAGAGTTTGTGGCAAACCGACTCCAGGGTGGTTCTCATGATCTTGCTGTTGTGTGATCCTCTACCCGGGAGCATAGGCAGGATCTAAAACTTACCTCTATTAGAAGACAGCAAATGTGACAAGATGGACATGATTGCATTTGATAAGACTGTAGCACCCACCATGTGAAGAGATTCACTCTCTTGATGATCTTGAAGAAGGAAGCTGAAATGTGAGCTGCCACATGGAGAAGGCCCCATAAGAATTCGAGAGCAGCCGGTGGCCAACAGCTAGCAAAAAAGTGGTAGCCTGCGAAGAACTAAATGCTGACAACAGCCAGGTGAGCTTGGAATTGGATTCTTTCTCAGTTGGGCTGAAGATGAGATCCCAGCCTTGGTTGAATCCTTGATTATAGCTTTGCAGAGGACACAACTAAGCTGTGCCCTGTTGTCAGTCTGTGTATATCCTTGTAAGTAAATGCTGGACATAGACCTATTTCCCCCCATTCTTAAGAGAGTTCCTCTTCCTCCTCTGGGAAACTACCCCAGCCAAGGTAGTTACCCAAGAAAAGGCATGTCTCCTTTAAGACAAACAGAGAACTGTAGGAATCAGGAGATCTGAGCAAATTAACTAGCATGTAAATGGAGTTAGCACACTGATGTTAACTACTCTGCCACCAGGAGGGTAACAAGTTAACTTATCAGTAGATCCTTCAAGCTCTGAGTCAGGTGAGGGTCTACATATAAGCATGCAAATGATTTACACCTCTTCTTTGATCTGCTCACTATATAATTGTTTTATGTACCCCATGATACTGCAGATCTATAGCTGACTAGCCACCATCAGCACCTCCCATAAGTCTAATAAATCAATGTCTCTACCTATTGCAATATTGGGTGAGTTTCTGTGGAATAGGTAAACACTATGTGAGTGCTTTTTCAGATTTGGGGCTCCCGTGATACAATCCTGATTCTATTGGCTTTTAAAATAAAGAAATTTATTAAATCCCATAATAAAAAGTGCAGATATTGGGCAGATTTCAGGATTAGTTGATTAAGCCACTCAACATCAAGGATTCTATATCCTTCACAACTGTCTGTCCTCAAATCAACTCCCGTAGTGTTCACAGAATGGCTGCAACAGTTCCAGACTTCACATCCAGACACAGAAATACCTGGAAGCAAGAGACAGGCTGCCTCTTTCTTGTGTTCCTTTTAAAAGTAAGCCTTTCCCAAAATCACTCCAAGAAGAAGTCCCTTACATCTTTACTGATCAGAACTGGGTTATATGCCCACTTTCAAACCCATTATTGGCAAGGGAATTAGGCAAAACAGCCATGATTTATATACACCAATCAGGAGTTACCCCTAGAGTCGGGGAGAGAGGGCCACTTTTCACTGAGACATAGTGGGGAGGCAGAGACACTCAAACGTCTCTGGGTTTTGCCAGCCAGAAGGAAGAAATACACACGACTGAGGGCAGGCATTGGGGAGGTCTACTGCAGTAACAGAAGTCCCTTTGGCTTTGACATTCTATGATCCTATGAATAATTCATACGAAAAACTGTACAAGCAGTGTTTCTCAAACACCTCTCTGGTAGGCACTGTAGACTGCACTCGGTACACCATGATGAAGATAAAGTCTCTTTCTTTAGAATATACATTTTAGTGAAAAAGTATAGTTACACATCTAGAGGTTTCTTATTAAAGACTTTGGTGATCCCAGGAAGAAGAGGGTGGTGCATATGCTCATGGCCTTCGTATCTTCCATGAAATTAGATGCAAATATGGGTTACCAAAAAGCACATGCCTGACACCCTAGAAATTCACTGTCCAAACACAAGCCCGTGGCATATGTGGCTACTTCAATTAAAGTATAAGTTTATTAAAATTAAAATTAAAAAGCGACACAATTCAGTTTCTGAATTGCACCCTCCATATTTCAAGGGCTCAGTAGGGATATGTGGCTAGTGACCACCATATCCAAGTATAGATACAGAATATTTTCATGACCACAAGAAGTTCAATTGGGTAGCACTGCCCTAGAGCTCAAAAAAGCTTCAAGAAAGCTCAAAAAAGCTTGAGCAGAATTTCTAGCATAGCATCTTGCAGGCACGCTCCAACTCTAGCAGTTGTTATACTCTGCCATACATGCCAATATTTTTCAGTCTCTCCCAAAGAACTCTCAAACCCAATTACTGTTTCCATTACTGATTTTTGTCCTCCTTACATCTGAGGCCATTCGTCACCATCAAGACTGTTTTTCTACATAATGAGAAAGCTGGCAAAGTAAAAGAAGTATCCATAGGTACCCAAAGAGCAAATGGTAAGTAAGGCTTGTTGTGACAATGTGAGAGAAACAGTCCTGAGTTCTTTGGCCAATTTCTCTTGTAGATGCACTGTTAGCAACTTCACAGGTTAGTTATATGTGGGGAAAAGTTCGATGGTTCATAGATGTTTCCCTCTAACTGAAAATCCTAGCTGGTGAAGACAGGTCATCTGCTGCCTGCTCTGCTCCTCGCCCCTGCACTTTGCAGTGTTAAACAAAATCAAGAGAGGCCATTGTTTGCACTGAGCTCCTACACTGGGCCCCAGCAGAACAGACCAAACCAGAATGGAGTCACTTGTGCTAAATGCCTCAAAATCAAACTGAACTCTGAAATGGGCCACTTCCCTAAAAAGGACAGAAGATTCACAGCAACCAATCAGAAGGAACTCAGTTTACCTAAGCTGGCTTGAGAAGAAAGCTTCCTCTGTTTTAACCCCCGTGAGGAAAGTAGCTTTGAAATGACCAATTCGATTTTCATTCCCTGTCTCTGCTTTCTTTCTTCAGTCCTTCTCTACCTACAAACTCAGTCTGCTCTGCCCAGCTCTTCAGAGCACTCACTCTATTTTATAGAATGAGGTGTTGCCCAATTTTAGAATTGCAAATAAAATTGAATTAAATCTTTCAACTAAATTTGTCATAATTTTGTCTTTTGACAGAAGGAAAAACCTAACTTACATATATCCTGACAAAATTGACAAATGTCATAGGTCATGGGGGAGGGATAACATAATTTGCTTCTTATCACAGTTAGGTCATTTAAGGTAAGACATATAGTAAAAGGGAGACAACTAGATTAAGGATTCAGGTCTTAGGAAACTAATTATTTGCTGGGTAATGTCTCCATTTACTTTAACTAAGGTTTTCTATGAGAACCATGAACCTGGTCACTTCTTTTACCATTTGGAAAATGGGGAAGACATATAATCACATTCTCCTATCATCCCTTTCAGTGACCCACCGCAGGATATCATAGAATTAAAGAATCCTATGGACTTGTCTTCACAGCTCCCTTAGCTCAAAATTATGTGGCCAGTTTATGTAAAGATGCAAATGAGGAAGACTAAAAAATGACAACACCTTTGGGCAGAGAAGCCAGCTTCTTAACAACCCAAGGCAGATAACACGTGTTAAGTAAAAGTTATGATAATACTTGTATATGCAGGAAATGAGCAAAGGATGAGGAAACAGCACAGCGGCAAGTAGGATATGGGACACAGTGGGCGAGCCTTATGGAAGTTTCCAGCACATCCGCATCTGCTAGGCTCCTGGCCTGGAGGAGTCTGGGAGACAGTGAGAGCATCTCAGAGAGGGGGAGAGAAAGAGAACCTAAATGAATTAGATTGTAGAAAGGCAGAGAGAGATTTGACTTTCTCTGATATCCATCCCATTTGCCAGAATCTCGGGGGTTCACAGTAACGTTTAGTTCATAGAAATATCAAAACAAAAATACCAATGGAAATAACAAGAAAATAAATCACAGAAATAAGAAAAAATGGAACTGAAGCCCTTATTTATTTTGTTAATTTTATTTTACTTTCTGGTGACCAGAATTCAAATGAGGTGGAGAAAATAACCAATAGATTCTGGATCATGTTGGCATACTTTACACTCAGGGGATCATGTGGCTCATATAATCTAAAAAACAACTCAGGCAGCAGGACACTGGAAAGGTGACCTGGCAGGTCACGAATTCCCCTATGTGTAAAGAGCTCCACCCCAGGAAGCTTTGCACCTTGCGTTTTCTCCTCTTTCAGTGAACTTAGCAAACCCTTGTCCTAGCATGGAATATATAGCTGTATTTTTTATTTTAAAAAGTTTAACAATAAATTGAAATAACAATGATAGCCATGGAGGCTGCCAGGGCACATATTCAAAAAGTACAATCATCTGAAGCTAGGAAGAGCCAAAGGGTGTGTTTGTTTTGGCTCAGGATCCAGCTGCAGGCTGCTTGAGGTGGCCAACTACATTTCTGTCAACAGAGAGAAGCTATTATAACAAAACCCATGTTGATCAGGAAGTGTGACCACAGTGAGGGATGCTGAGGAGGTGCTGTTTGTATAATGCATTCAGAAAACGTGTCCTGAGCCCATTAGCAGCAATAGGAAAATCCCCACCATCAATGCACTCACCCGAAAGCCCCAGCAGGCGCAGAGAGGGGTCAGGCCTGCCTCTACAATACCTTCTTCTGGTGGGTGAATCGATACCCTCAGAGCTCTGTCAAAATTTGGACATGAACAACACCCTCTTTTTGTCACCTTCATGGTTCTCTTTCTATCTCCTATGTTCTAAATCCTTTATTGCTGACATGTTTTTCCTTTTCAGTTCTTTTATTGGACAGGCCCCTGGTTTGTGGCTACATGTGTCAAGACCCACATGTGTTATATACTGATAAAGCTTCAGGAAGCAAGGCTCCCTGAACCTTGCCTACCTTCCTCCTGCTTCTGGGACCTTCTTTGATATCAGTGCTTCCAGGCCTCAGGCCTTCACAAAAGCTTGACTGCTCTGCCACCTCCACTGCTGCCCACCTCACGCCGCCCTGGTGAAGTCCAGGGGCAGGACCAAAAGGAAGGGGTTGCCTTTGCCCTTGAGTTCACCCTGACATAAAGTGTCACATCCACACGAGGTCAGCCTACTGATAAGCTGAGCAGTCACTTGACAACATATACCTGCACCATCTCAAGGGCTTTACACATGTTTTCTGTTTTCATCTTTCAACAACCCCATGTTGTTGGTTATTTTCTCTCTTTTACAACTGTGGAAACTGAGACTCACAGACTCTACATGACTTATCCAAGTTTACACAGCCAGTATTTGACAGAGGCAGGATATTGGTCTTTGGAACACATTCTGTCAATGTAGACACTCAAATTTTTTAAAGCAGAGCTTCTCACACTTTACCATGTAAACGAATTCCCCTAAGGACCTTGTTAAAATGCGGATTCTGACTGAGTAGTCTAGGTGCGGCCCAAGACTTTGCATTTGTAACAAGCTCCCAGGAGGTGACTGTGCTTATGATGTCAGAGGAGAGGGGCTGGCAGGCCCGACAGTCAGCCTCAACCCAGCCCATACCCTTACCAGATTCTTCACACGGCCATAGGAAAGAATTCAAGAGCAGAGTCACAGTAGAAAGTGAGAACAGGTTATTATAATGAATAAGAGATACAGATACCACAGAGAAAGTGTGGCCTAGCTCCAGAGACTTAGGATGGCCCACACCAAATCTAATACAAAAGTAAGAAATACACACTTTAAGTTTAGTACAGAGTGCAGGTTGGCTCAAGAGCGTGAGCAGCCACATGCTGAAAGTAAGTTAGATACAAAAAGAAAGAAATACACACTCCACAGGCAGAGTGCAGGCTGGCTCTAGGAGAGTGAGCAGCAGCCCAGTCTTCTGCTGAGATTTGGCTTTTATAGTTTTGCTGTCTAATACATATTCATGCTATTTAATGCATATTCAACAAAGGGGGTGGGTCACATAGTCTTACACATGCTCACTTGGTCTCTTTTTGGAGTATGTTCCTTAGTCAAATCCTATCACATGCACCAGGCATATTCAAGAATATTCTGTGCTCTTTAGCTCCCCTAAGTGGAAGGTCATTCAGAGGATTAACTCCCTTCCACTAAGCATGCTCTTTCACTGGGGTTGTATAAGCCTGTATAAATTCCTTTTACTCGGGCCGGCCCGGTGGCGCACTGCGCTTGTGCGCCGCTTGGGAAGCGCGGCGGCGCTCCCGTCGAGGGTTCGGATCCCACATACAGACCGGTTCCCGCTCACTGGCTGAGCGAGGTGCAGGGGCAACACCGAGGGTTGCGATCCCGTTGCCGGTCCCGGTCCGGTACGGGGGCAACACTGAGGGTTGCAAACCGTTGCCGGACACGGAAAAAGACAAAAAAAAAAATTCCTTTTACTGAGCATGCTCAGCTACTGGATTTGCATAAGCAGACCCTTGTGGACTCTATCTCCTGGTGTTGGTGTTGAAAATAGGCCCAACAAGGGCCGGCCCCATGGCTCAGTCCGGATCGTGCGGCGCTGGGAGCGCCGAGGCCGCGGGTTCGGATCCTATATAGGGATGGCTCAGCTAACTGGCTGAGCGTGGTGCAGACCACACCATGCCGAGGGTTGTGATCCCCTTACCAGTCAAAAAAAAAAAAAAAAACAAAGAAAATAGGCCCAATAAGCAACAGTAATTCTCCTCTAAGGGAGGGGCCTGAGACCGTGGGGTGTGGCTTGAAACCCAGAGATGTGTCCTGAAACCCCAACACAGGGAAACTGATCACCTCTCATCTCAGTCCTGGCTCCACACTTTGGACACCAGAGCTTTAAAGAAACTTTACAAATTATGCCTAAGCTGCTTACCTGTGGGTGAGAAATGCTCATTAATTGTTTGGGAACGTTTAGTATAAATATATGGATAAAGGAGTCACTCCAAAGTCTTTGGCAAAGTTTTCCCTATCAGGAGTCCTATTGCACAGGGCCACAGAGGGATGCTACTGCTTTCTGGTCATCTTGATATCCAAACTGATCCTGAGACAGGGACTGGGACAGGGACTTAACAGTAGTCATCCTCCCCAAAGAAACCCAGACTCATCAGCAGTTAGACCCCATTGCCTGCCTCCCACAGCCCTGCCAAACACTTGTCTCCTTTCTGACTCTGTAGATTTATCTATTGTGAATATTTTATATAAATGAAATCATATAACATGTAGCCTTTTGTGACTGGCTTCTTTGACTCTGCATAATGTTTTCAAAGTTCACGTGTGCTGTAGCATGTATCAGTGCTTCATTCTTTTTTATTGTTGAAAAATATTCCATTGAATGGATGTGCCACATTTGTCTATCCATTCATCAGTCCTACCACCTAGAGAAAGATCCAGAAGAAAACTTAAACTTTGTAATAATGAGAATATATAACCTTGTTATAATATCAAGGTCAGTAGGCAGTCCTATGAGAAGAAACAAGCATTGGATACATTTATTTCTGAAGAAGGAATAGGACCTTAGCCACATTCACTTCTCTAAGATTAAAGCACACATTTAAAAGCAAGATCTCTAGGATCTGATTCCTTGGCCTGGATGCACCATTAATTAGCCAGTTAACACTGAAGAGATTATTTTTCAATGCTTTGGTTTTCTCATCTACAAATGGGGATGATAATAGTATTTCCCTCAAGAATTGTTATTAGGATTAATAGGAGGATTATTTAAAGCACTTAATGCATACTAATATTTTACTCTTTCAATAGATGCCAAATGTATCAAAACACAAAATGTCCAAATGAAAAAAAAAGAATTAATTGCATTCATTTTATTTTAATTGGAAACATTAACATATGTCATTGCTATTATTATTATAATGAATCAATTCCTCACCTTGGTCAAAGAACATTAGAATCAGAACGGCCATTTCACAGAAGGAAACTCTGATTTGATGTTTAACTGCATTTTGTTATTTCTGATTCACAAAGAAGTAGAATTTCTCTCCTAGTTCAAGCAATAGGGGAAGAAAGCAAAATCTTCTCTGTACAAACAGATCCAACTCCATACTATAGTAAAAACCAACACTATCAAAAAGCCACCAAGACTATAGTGTACAAAAACCTAGCCTAAACTCTTTTAGGTAGCATAAATATTTTTGTCTTGTCTATATCTTTTCTTGCTCTCTCATGACCCATTCCTCACTTCCTACATTTAAGAAGAATACTGTAGGGCCGGCCCGGTGGCGCACTGCTACAGTGTGCTGCTTGGGAGCACAGCAGCGCTCCCGCCGAGGGTTCGGATCCCACATACAGACCGGTTCCCTCTCACTGGCTGAGCGAGGTGCAGGCGCGGCGCCGAGGGTTGCGATCCCGTTGCCGGACACGAAAAAAGACAAAAAGGAAAAAAAAAAAAAAAAAGAAGAATACTATAAAGATAGTATGTGCATGTGATGAGATTAAATGTTTAGAACCAAGAAAAGACCTGAAAATATGAGCATTTATTTTCTCCATTGAAATCTAAAATACCAAATAGATGCCAAAACATATCCATTTACCCAATTCTCTTTTTCTTCTTCCAAGAAAAGAAACACTAAGAAAAATGTATGTGGTTTCTACAAAAAAAAAAAAAAAAAAAAAAAATTTATTTGGTTTTTAAAAAAAAAAAAAAAAAAAAAAAAAATGTTTGCTACATGGGAAATCTCTAAGCTCAAAAAAGGCAAGATAAAAGCAATTTATTGTCATGCTGCCCAGAATTACTATATGAGATTACTACAGTGATGAAAGATGTTGTCATAATGCATGCAGCCAAGTAAGCTGACTTCAAGTATTGTTGGGAGTTTTCTATTCCTTCTCGTTAAACACAGTCTTGTCAGTCTTGAAGCCTTAAGGGATGTACAAAATGTAATTACCAAGATTTATGATAAGGAGTGAACCAAACCAAGAGGTAGAGACAAATTTTAAAGTGCCAGCCAGTCTTCAAAGTCTTTCCCTAAAACATTTCTTCTGCACCCAATCTTAGTTTACAGTGAAGAAAATGTTGCCATTGCTATGTCCTAACTTCAGCTGAAATTTTTTTATTAGGTTTAATGTTGTTATATTAGGGCAAAGCTAATGAAAACTAAATTATCCCAGGGGGTTGACAAATGTAGTCCCTATTCAATTCTTCTGAAGTTCTTAAATGGGTGCCTCTAATATGAGTTTCACTGAATTTATCAAGGGCCTGTCCTGGGCTGTCCCAATCCTGAATTGAGGATAGGACCCGTCTAGCAAAGAAAATGGGGAGCAATGCTTTCTCCATCTCTACTTGATCTATGGCTTTGTGGCTAAAGATGCCAACTGGCACGGGTCTGATGACTGTCAGTGGCAAGTATGGCATCCGTGTGTTGGCCAGCTGGAAGCCAACATGAACTGCCAAGGTATTTCATTGCAATTAGGATAATAAGGTTTGCTCCAACCAACGCTGGTTTATTTTGAATCAT
>NW_007733346.1:51558-60661 GCF_000696425.1 Galeopterus variegatus | reverse complement strand
TAATATGAGTTTCACTGAATTTATCAAGGGCCTGTCCTGGGCTGTCCCAATCCTGAATTGAGGATAGGACCCGTCTAGCAAAGAAAATGGGGAGCAATGCTTTCTCCATCTCTACTTGATCTATGGCTTTGTGGCTAAAGATGCCAACTGGCACGGGTCTGATGACTGTCAGTGGCAAGTATGGCATCCGTGTGTTGGCCAGCTGGAAGCCAACATGAACTGCCAAGGTATTTCATTGCAATTAGGATAATAAGGTTTGCTCCAACCAACGCTGGTTTATTTTGAATCATCGAGTCAATTATTAAAGAGTTCCACTTTACAAGAATTTAACCCCTCAGAATATTTAGTTTTATATATTCATAATTTATTTTTTATCTTCTAGTTTGGAAGACAAAGAGAAAATTGAAATAGAAAAATCAGAGGATTCCACTGGGCGTGAAGCATAGCAAGTCTTCTTTTCACTCTGTGATCACTGGAGCGTCAGGGGTTTTCAGTTTCAAGCTCAATTTAACTGAGCCTTTTGGGCTCTGAGTTTCATTTACTCCAGGCCAAACAAAACTTCCTCATGGCAAAAAACAGAAAGAAAAGAAATAGTAAAAATGAACATATTAGACTGAAGGAAGAAAGTCCGCACAAAGATTCCTGAACGTTAAGAAAGCCCAAATATAACAATGTCTTGTGCAACATATGAATATAAAACATATGGGATTGATTAGAATTGAAAATGGATTCTAAACCTATTTGGTCTAAAAAAACTTTTGTCGGGCCTGTAATAGGACCTCTTCACATTACAATTACTAATTTTCCTCCATTTTCATTTCCTTCTAATTCTTTTCATATTACTAATCTCTGAACATCTGCTAGCCCCATTATTGTTTAATGCTAGTTTCAGGCATTGTTTATTAATCTCTAATACATTATCTGGGGGCAAGAGCACTTATGAATTTGAACTCTCAAAAATAAAAATTACTAAGATATCCCAAGGAAGGAATGAATAGAATGAACGTATAATCGAGCCATAAAGACTCACAAGGTTTAGTGCAGGAGATTAAAATCCAAACATAGGAAATGACTGAAGGCAAAGCAGCAAGTACAATGAGCCCAGTTCTTTGCTGCCTGTTTACACAAAGCACTCATTGACTTTCCTGAGAGCCTCGAAGAGGGCCCAAGGTGTACCTTGCTCACTGGTATGGTTGGTATGCTCTGACCGCCCTTTCCTGAGCACAATCAAACACATTCAAGTGTTTGTGGCAAGGCCCTCTTTAGTTGACCTGAATTTTAGGTGAACAAGGATTTTAAACGCCTTCTGAGAACAAAGAGCAAACCCTAATCGTGAGTGGGTTTGCTTCTGAATGGCAAGCAAAGTATCCTAAGATTCTGGACAAACAGCTTATATTTCTTCCAAAGCCTTCTCTCACTCACTCAGGCTCCCTCACCAGTTCCCCTACCCAGTTCAACAAAAACAATGAGACAGCTGAGCAAGAAGCAGAGAATTTTCTTAAGCTCAAATGGTATGCAGTGTCAGGATCAAAAGGTCATAGAGATTGGGCTACAGTCCATGTCTTGCCAAGTTTCATTGGCTAATAGGGACCCAATTATTTCCAGCTATCAATGCATTATACAAGACACACTCCCTTCAGGTGCAAGACTAAGGACCACAGGAGTAAAAAGTTACCTGGAAGCTTAGGATGAGTTTCAACAGGGAGAGAAACCAACTTTACTGTGAAGGACAAATAAAAGAACCAGTATGAATGAGGAAAAGACTGGATGGCAAATCCACAAACATAATGAAATTCAGTAAAATCAAATACATAAATGCTGATTTGAAGAAAATAATAGAGGAAAAGTGATTTTTTTCTGAAGCTCAATGGAAGTTATAAAAGGAGATTGTGGCTTTTCGGATGGTTTCCATTTATTAATTTTGTTACCTTTAATTTTGGCAAAACATGTGGAAAAGGCATAACTACCAAGGCTGCAAGTAAAGATGTGTTGTCTCAATCCTGTCAAATGCAAAGTACGCAGACAATAGAGATCCTTGCATGTCCTTGTTAACCAATTGCTCTTCCATCCTTGACCCGCTAAACAAAGACATATTCATTTTCAATTTCTTCAGATGCCAGAACTGTTTAATAATAAGACGTGATCTATTTGATGAAGTCTTCAGTAGAAAATATTCAGCAAAACTTAAAAAATTACTGCAAGAACTTCCATCCTTGACCCGCTAAACAAAGACATATTCATTTTCAATTTCTTCAGATGCCAGAACCGTTTAATAATAAGACGTGATCTATTTGATGAAGTCTTCAGTAGAAAATATTCAGCAAAACTTAAAAAATTACTGCAAGATGCTATGCAAACCAAGAAAAGGAATTAATCAGGGGAAAGAGGCAACAATGATAGAAGATCCAAGACTTTTCATTTTTAGAATTTATAATCTACTGAATAACTATTAAAAGATTTTAAAATACCTCCAATCTCCATAATAATAACAGCAATTAACCTTGAGATTAAAGACTTATTGCATACAGTAAGTTTCCCAGACCACCTAAATTTCATTTACCATGATGCTTTTTAGTTGTATCTGAATGATTGGATATGCCAGTAATTTGTTCCTTTTTTACTGCTGAGTAATATTCCCTTGTTTATATGTACTATAGCCTTTTACCCATTCACCTGTAAATTTTGTTTATTCAATCATCTGTCAACCCATTTAAATTGTTTCTAGTTTTAGCTGTCATGAATAAAGCCACTATGAACATTCTCACGAAGCTCTTTTTATAAGCATATATTTTTACGTCTCTTGAGTAAATACATAGGAGTGGAACAGCTGAGTCATTTGGTAGCTAAATATATAACTTGATAGTAAACTTTCAAACTACTTTCCTAAGTAGCTGTACCACTTGTTGCCACCAGAAATGTATGATAGTTCCAGGTGCTCTATAGCCACACCAACATTTGGTATTGTCACTCTTTTTAATTTTAGCTGTTTCAGAGTGTGTGTAGAGGTATCTCAATGCAGTTTTGTTTGCAGTTCTTTATTGACTAATGATAGTAAGCATCTTATACTTTTTCGTCATTCATACACATAATACCTTCACTGGTGAGGTATGTAATTCTTTTGCTTCTTTTTTTCCACTCATTTGTCTTTTAATTATTGAATTGTAAATGTTCTTTACATACTCTGGATTCAAATTCCTTACCAGATATGTATTTTGAAAATATTTTCTTCTCATCTGTGGCTGTCCTTTTCATTTTCCTAATGGTGTACTTTGGAGAGCAAACCTTTTTAGATTGATGAAGTCAAAACTATGTTTGACTTATGTTACATTATGTTATGGAGATGGCTTCTTTCCTTAAACCTCTTGAACCAACACATGCTAGCTTCAAACTTTTCTTCTGCAGCTTCCTCACCTCTCATCCTTCAAAGAATTGAGAGTTCAGACCTTGCTCCAGATTAGGCTTTGCCTTAAGAAAATGTTGTAGCTGGTTTGATCTTCTATCCAGACCATTAAAACTTTCTACTTTCTCTACATCAGAAAAAAGGCTGCTTTTCTTTCTTATCATTCATGTTGTTCACTGGAGTAGCACTTTTTAT
This sequence comes from Galeopterus variegatus, assembly GCF_000696425.1. Taxonomy (NCBI): domain Eukaryota; kingdom Metazoa; phylum Chordata; class Mammalia; order Dermoptera; family Cynocephalidae; genus Galeopterus; species Galeopterus variegatus. The sequence goes on along the minus strand of NW_007733346.1, from coordinate 57,066 downwards.
TTCCTTTAAGACCTTTTCCTTTGCACTCACAACTTGACTACCTGTTTGGTGCAAGAGGCCTGGCTTTCAACCTGCCTCAGATGTCCATGTGCCTTCCTCACGAAGCTTAATCATCTCTAGCTTTTAAGTTTAAAGTGAGAGACATGCAACTCTTCCTTTCACTCGAACATTTAGAGGCTATTTTAGGGTTATTAACTGGTCTAATTTCAATACTGTGTGTCTCAGAGCATAGGGCGGACCAAGGAGAGGGAGAGACACAGGGGAATGGCTGGTCAGTGGAGCAGTCAGAACACACACATTTATCAATTGTTTGCCATCATCTATGGGCATGGTTCATGATGCCTGAAAACAATTACAATAGCAATATTAAAGGTCACGGATCACAGACCATCATAACTGATATATTAGTAATGAAAAAGTTTAAAACATTGTAAGAATCACCACAGATACATGAAGTGAGCACATACCATTGGAAAAATGGCACTAATAGACTTGCTCGGTGCAGGGTTACCACAAACCTGCACTTTATAAAAAATGCAATATCTGAGCACAGTAACACAAGATATGCCTACACATATTATTTAGGGGTTATCTGAGAAATCTTGCCTAAAACAAGATCATAAGGATTTTCTTCTAAGTTTCCCTCTACAACTATTATGACTTTACCTGTTACACTTAAGTCTATGGTCTAAGAAATATTTGTCTAACTCAAGGTCAGAAAAAATTTTGAGTTTTTTCCCAGGAGTTTTGTAGTTTGGGCATATACATTTCAGTTTATGATCAGTGTTGACTTAACTTTTGCATATGGTAAGATTTGAGGTTCATTTTCCTCCCCTGTGGATATCCATTTTGTTCCAGCACCATTTGATGAAAATAATTCTCTTTCTTCTGCTAAATTACCTTGCTAATTGAGCATATATGTGTTAATCTATTTTTAGACTTTCTATTTTGAACTATTAATTTATATTCCAATCATAATTCTGTCTTCATTTTTGTGGATTTCTAGTGCTTCTTGAAATGAAGTAGTATAAGTCCTTCAATTTTTTTCTATTTTCATTTTGGCCATAAAATGTCCTTTGCATTTTTATATAAATTTGAGTCAACATCTCAATTTCTACAAAAACCTTGCTGGGATTGCGATTGAAATTTTACTGAATGTACAGACCAATTGTGAAGAATTGGCGTCTTTAAAATATTGAGTCTTCTGATTCATAAACATGACATATTTCTCTATTTACTTAGATAATTTAATTTTTCCCATTAATGTTTTATAATTTTCAGTATTCAGGTTTTGCACAGTCAGTTATATTTATCTTCATTGTATTTTTTTATTCTATTATCTTTCAAATTTCAAATTCCAAATATTTTCTTTTAACATGGAGAAATGCTATTATTTTTGTATTTTGACTTTGTGTGCTGTAACCTTGCTAAACTCACTTATTCTCATAATTTTCTTGGAAATTCTTTAAGTTTCTATAAATAAAAGATGTCTATAATAATGAGAATTTTATCTAAACTCACTTATTCTCATAATTTTCTTGGAAATTCTTTAAGTTTCTATAAATAAAAGATGATGTCTATAATAATGAGAATTTTACTTCTTGCAATCTATGTATCTTTTATTCCTTCTTCTTTTTATACTGTAGCAGCAAGGATCATCACCACAATATTGGATAGAAGTAGTTAGAGTGAACATTCCTGTTCTGTTGCTTGTCTTAAGGAGAACATATTCAGTCTTTTATCATTAAGCACAATGTTAGCTGTAGTGATTTGGAGATGCCCTTTGTCATACTGAGGAGATGCTCTTCTATTCTTAGGTTGCTGAAGGTTTTTACCCTGAAAGGGTGTTGACTTTTGTCAGAGGTTTGGTTCTTATGTTTTCCTTTCTTGAGATGATGGCAGCATTTCCCACTTTTGTCTGTTAATGTAGTGAATTATACTGACTGATCTTTTAAAATGTTAAACCAACTTGGCTTTATTGTGATAAGCTAAGTTGTCATAATGTATTCTCCTTTGTACATATTGTTGCATTGATTTGCTGTTTGGTTAAGGATTTTGCAGCTATAATCATGAGATATATTGGTCTGTAGTTTTCATTTTGGAGAGGAACACAGAAATATGTAAGTAATGTATTTTTATCAGAGTAATGCTGAATGAATCAAATTAATTAGAAAATATTCTCTGCTGATTTTCTGAAAGAGTTTGTGTTGTAGTATTGGTATTGTATCTTCAAATATTTGGTTGACTTTACCAATAAAACCAACTGTACATAAATTTTCTTTGTGAGAGAATATTAACTATAAATTTAATGATAAAAACCTATTTATGTTATCTATTTTTTGCAGGTAAGCTTTATATTTATTTATATTTGTCTTTCAAGAAATTTGTCTACTTCATTCCACTTGTTAAAATTGGCATAAGCGTATTTATAAATTTTTTAAAAATCTATTTATCATCTTGAGGATATGTACTTATGTTCTCTTTTTCATTTCTGATGTTGAGTATTTGTGATTTTTACCATTCTGGATTAGTCTGGCTAGAGATTTAGCAAGTTTATTAATCTTTGTAAGAAACAGGATTTCAGTTTCCTTGATTTTTTTGTTTTGTGTTATTTTTTCATCATCTTTTGCATTGATTTCTATACTATTCTTTATTATTTACTTTCTACTGCTAAATTTTAACTTTATTTGGTCTTTTTTAACCTTAAAATAGAAGCATAAATAATTTATTCTTAGACCATTTTATTTTCTTATATGAGTATTCGATGCTCTAAATTTTTTTCTAAGCACTGCTTTAGTTGCAGTCTACAAGTTCTGGTATGTTGCAGTTTTATTTTCATGCAGATAAATTACAATTTATCTTTTCTATATTGACCTGTGGAGCATGTAAAAAGATTGTTAACTTCCAAATATTTGGAAAATTTTGCAGATATCTCTCTATTATTTGTTTCTAATTGAATTCTGTTGTCAGTAGAGAATGTACTTTGTATTATTGTAATCTTTTTAAAATATTGAATTTTGTTTAATTCTCAGAATATGTTCTATTTAGCAAATGTTCCATGTGTAGAAAATATTCCACAAAAATGGAAACCAAAAGCAAGTAGGAGTAGCTATGTTTATGTCAGATAAAATAGACCTTAAATCAAAGATGATTTTTTCAAAAGACAAAAAAGTCATTATATAATGCTAAAGAAATTAATTCAGCAAGAGAATATATAGTAATTGTAAATATTTGTAAATAATTAATTTACAATTTAATAAGTAATTGTAAATAAAAAATGCACCCAACATCAGAGCACCCAGATATATAAAGATAATATTATTACATTTAAAAAGAAAGGTAGATTCCAATACAATAATAGTTGGCAACTTCAACACTCCTTCTCAACTTTCAACAGATTATCTAGACAAAGGAAACATTTTTAAAGTTGGAATTAAACTGCACAATAGACCAAATGAACCAAATAGACATTTACAGAATGTTTTATCTAACAGTTGCAGAATTTACATTCTTATCAGCACAAGACACGTTCTCCATAATTGACCATATGTTAGGCCAAAAAACAAGTCTCAACAAATTTTTTTAATTGAAATTATATCAAGTATTTTTTTCTGACCACAATAAAATAAAACAAGAAATCAATAACTAAAGGAGCTTTCAAAGCTGTACTAACAGATGGAAATTAAACAACATGCTCCTTAAAGATAAAGAAATTAACAATAAAATTTAAAAATTTCTTGAAACAAATGAAACTAGAAACACAACATACCAAAACATGGTGTACAACAAAAGCAGTATTTAGAGGGAATTTTATAGCAATAAATGCTCATATCAGAAAAGTAGAGGGCCAGCCCCGTGGCTCACTTGGGAGAGTGAGGCACTGGTAGCGCCGAGGCCGTGGGTTCAGATCCTGTATAGGGATGGCCAGTGCGCTCACTGGCTGAGTGTGGTTTGGACCACACCATGCCAAGGGTTGCGATCCCCTTACTGGTCAAAAAAAAAAAGAAAGTAGAAAGATTTTAAACAAACAACCTGATGATGCAACTCAAGGAACTGGAAAAGTGAAAACAAACCAAACCCCAAATTAATGGAAAAAATAAAGAAATCAGTACTAGACTTATGAAAAATTTTAAAAATAGAGAAAAGATCCAAAGAAATAAAATCAGAAATGAAAAAGGAGACATTACAACTGACACTACAGAAATATAAAGGATCATTAGAGACTATTATGAATAACCATATGCCAATAAACTGGAAAACAGAGAAAAATGCATAATTCCTGGATACATGCAACCTACCAAGACTGAACCAAGAAGAAATAGAAAACTTGAACAGACCAATAAAAAATAACAAGATTGAATCAGTGTGGGAATGCTGGTCAGAACTCACTCCATCCTTGTGGCCTTCACAGTTCTAGCTTCAATAGTTACAATCTTTTCCCTGCATGGATTGCTTAGCAATTGAGAAAGGGAGAGGAACAGAGTGCTATGCTTGCATAAGATATGGAGAGTGACTCTATCAACCCCAAGGATAAGCAACATGTGGCTGCGAGACACCTGGGAATCTTCCACTTCCACAGCCTTTCTCTCTTTGGCATAGCTCCACTTTTGTGTCTAAGTCCCTTATAAGCTTCAAACCCTCTTCTCCCCCCATGCCAGTTTGCAGAGAATGTGGCTGCACAACACCCAAATCAATACTCTGCCTGATCTATTCCCTATAAATAAATCTCCCATCAATAATAATAATAAACTTCTTGTAAACAGTACAGAGTGGCCTCCTTCATTATTCAGTCTTAATATTCCTCCTCAGTTTGGTAGGCATTATACTTTTAGCTCACACTTGGACAATCAGTAATAAAAAATCTCCCATCAAAGATAAGACCAGGAACTGGTGGCTTCAATGCTGAATTCTTCAAAACATTTAAAGAAGAACTAATGCCAATTCATCTCAATTCTTCCAGAAAATTAAAGAAGGAATTCTTCCAAGATTTTTATGAAGACAGCATTACCCTAATACCAAAAGCAGACAAGGTGACAAAAAAAAAGAGAAAACAGTAGATGAATGTCTCTGATGAACATATATGCAAAAATCTTCAACAAAATACTAGCAAACTATATCCAGCAGAACCTTAAAAAAAATCATTCACCATGATCAAGTGAAATTTATCCCAGGGAGGCAAGAATGATTCAACATATACAAATCAATAAACATGATACATCACAATAGAATAAAGAACAAAAACTATATGATCATCTCAATAGATGCAAAAAAATCATTTGATATAATTCTATACTCCTTCATGATAAAAACTTTCAGCAAATTAAGTATAGTATGAACATAGTGAACACAATCAAGTTCATATGTGACAAATCCATGGCTAACATTATACAGAAAATGGAAAAATGTTTAGAACTGGAACAAGACAAGAATGCCCACTCTCACCACTTTATTCAGCATAGTACTGAAAGTCCTAGCTATACAAGAAAAAGGAATAAAGAGCATACAAAT
>NW_007733346.1:49182-50699 GCF_000696425.1 Galeopterus variegatus | reverse complement strand
GAAATTAATGAGGACACAACTAAATGGAAAGATATTTCATGTTCATGGATTGGGAGAATTACTATTGTCAAAATGTCCATACTACTTAACATGATCCACAGATTCAATGGAATTCCAATGAAGATACCAATGATATTTTTGACAAAAATAGAAAAAAAAAATCCTAAAACTGATAAGGAACCACAAAAGACCCTGAATAGCCAAAACGATCCTGAGCAAAAGAATAAAGCTGGAGGCATCACACTACCTGGCTTCAAAATCTACTACAAAGCTATAGTATCCAAAACAACATGGTACTAGTAGAAAGACAGACACATAGACCAATAAAACAGAATAGAAAACCCAGAAATAAACTCATGTACTTGCATCTAACTGATTTTTGACAAAGGCTCCAAGAACAGTCATTGGGGAAAGGAGAACCTCTTCAAGAAATGGTACTGGGAAAACTGAATATCCATATGCAGAAGGATTAAACTATTGAGCATGAATAGACATCTCTCAAAAGAAGACATACAAATGCCAACAGGTATATGAAAAAAGCTCAACGTCACTAATCATCAGGGAAATGCAAATCAAAACCACAATGACATATCATCTCACCCCTGTTAGAATTGCTATTATCAAAAAGACAGAAAATAACAAATGCTAGCGAGGATGTGGAGGAAGGGGCACTCTTATACACTGTTGGTGAGAATGTAAATTAGTACAGTCATTATGGAAAATAGTATGAAGTTTCCTCAAAAAATTAAAAATAAAACTACCACATAATATAGCAATTCCTCTACTGGGTATATATCTAAAGGAAAGGAAGTCAGTATACTGAAGAGATATCTACACTCCCATGTTTACTGCAGCATTATTCACAAGCCAAGATATGGAATCAACCTAAACGTCCACCAACAGATGGATGGATAAAGAAATGTAGTATACATGCATAATAGAATACTATTCAGCCATAAAAAAATGAAATCCTGTCATTTGTGGCAACATGGATAAGCCTGGAGGACCTTATGTTAAGTGAAATAAGCCAGGCACAGAAAGATAAAAACTGCATGTTCTCACTTACATGTGGAAAGTAAAAAATTTGAAATTATAGAAATAGAGAGTAAAATGGGGTTACTGGATGCTGGGAAGGGTGAGTGGTCAATTATGAATATAAAATTATAGCTAGATAAGAGGAACAAGTCCCAGTGTTCTACAACACTAACACCTTAATATATGTTTTCAAGTAGCTGAAAGAGAAGATTTTGAACTTTCCCAACACAAAGAAATGATAAATATTTGAGGTGACGGATACAGTAATTACCCTGATTTGATAATTACATATTGTATACATGTATCAAAATATCACTCTGTACCCCATAAATATGTACAATTATTATGTGTTGGTTAAAATAATTTAAGAAGAAAAAGAAAAAAAGTATGTATATCCTGCTGTTCTGCAGTATAGTGATCTGCAAATGTAAATTAAGTCAAATTGTTTTTTTTTTTTTTTTTGTCCTTTTTGAGACCGGCCG
>NW_007733346.1:46574-48110 GCF_000696425.1 Galeopterus variegatus | reverse complement strand
CGGCGGGAGCACTGCTGTGTTCCCAGCGCCGCACCCTCCAGAGTGCGCCACGGGCTCGGCCCAAGTCAAATTGTTGATAGTACTGTTCAACTGTTCTATATCCTTACTAATTTTTTATCTATTTGATCTCTCAGTTACTGAAGGAATAGTATTGACATCATCAACTTTAAAGTTTAATTTGCCTATTTCTTTCTTCCCTTTTGTTAACTATGTCATGTGTTTTGAAACTCTGTATGCACATTTAGGACTGCTAAGTCTTCTTGATGAGTTGATCCCTTTATTGCTAGAAAATGACTCTCTTTATCACTGGCAATGTTTCTTGTTCTAAAATCTATTTCACCTGATGTTAATGTAGCCACTACAGATCACTTTTGATTAGTGCTTTTATGGTCTATCTTTGTCTATCCTTTTACTTTTAACCCTTCTATATTCATATTTAAGGTGGGGTCCTTAGAGACTGCATATAGTAGGAACTTGCTCCCCCCAACCAACTGAAAAATCTCTGCCATTTAATTGGCATGTTTCAACCATTTACATGTAATGGAATTATCAATATGGCTGGGTGTAAATTGGCACCTTTCTTTTTATTTTTAATTTCTCCATCTTTTTTTTTTTCCTTTCATCTTTTGGATTAATGGAGCTTAGTTTATTATTATTACACTACCTCCTTTATTGCTTATTAAATCTATTTCTTTTTTTTAATTTTGAGTGATTGCTTTAGTATTTATGATATACATCTTTACTTTATCATAACTCATCTTCAAATATTATACTACACACACACAGTATAAGAACCTTATAAAAATATAGTCTGTTGTCACCCTGCTATTCTTTGTTATGGACCTCACTATACACTGTTATTTTTTACTCTGGACAACTATTATTTTTTAAAAAGTTATAAATGAGAAAAAATATTTATCATTTCTAATTCTCTTAATTTGGGGGTAGATCTGAATTTTTATTTATTATTATTTCCTTTCTACCTAAAGAACTTCCTTCAGTATCTCTTGTAATGTAGGTCTGAAAAAGTCATTTTAAGCAGATATTTTTACTGAGTTTTAAATACTAATTTGACATGTTTAATATTTTTTGCTTTTAACACCTTAAAGATGTCACTTTATTTTCTTTGGGATTGCAATAGTTTCTGATAGAGTTCTGCTGTAATTCTTATCTTTTTCTCTCTGTACATAATGTGATTTTTTTCAGCTGTTTTAAGATTTTACATTTATTACTAGTTCTCCACAATTTTATTATGATGTGGACTTGTCTGTGTTTTTTAAAACATTTACTCTTGGATTTATCGAGTTTCTGGAATCTGGAGCTTTATCATTTTCATCAACTCGGAAATTTTCATCATTTTTTCAAATATTGTTTAACTCATGAACTGACACTCCAACTAAACATATGTTATATTACTGGATATTGTCCAGTAGGTCATTGGAGTTTTGTTTCATTTTTTCTAAATCTTTTATGATTTTTTTTTTTGGATTTTTCCTTTCTTTTCTATTTATGTCTTTAATTTCACCAGTTTTTCTG
>NW_007733346.1:45976-46484 GCF_000696425.1 Galeopterus variegatus | reverse complement strand
TTCATATTTTCCTTATATTATATGCATATAATTTCCTTATATGCACATTTATAGTAAGTGTTTTAATGCTTTTTCTATTAATTATTTTATTTCTGTCATTTCTGGATTTGTTTTTATTGACTGATTTCCCTCTAGTTATGTTATATTTTTTAATTCTTCACATGTCTAGTGATTTCTTTATTGGAGACCATTCACTTAGGTATTCTCTTTTTTCAGTGATAGGTTTTGTTGTATTTCTTTAAAGCATGTTGAGATTTTTCTTGAAGGTAATTAAGTTAATTGTGGGTTAGTTTGATCCATATCTGATACAGTTTAAAAATCTTTTGGGGACACACCTAGAGTAGTTTTATTCTAGGTCTATTTAACACCACTTCTATGTTGTGCTCTTTATAGGCTATCTACTAAATGTACCAGGTGTTCAAAAAGGTCCCTTCATTTTGGCATGAGTTAGAAGCAACACAAAAAATTCCCAGTTCTTTAAAAATTTTTGTCTTACACCTCCCAAGTT
>NW_007733346.1:43521-44437 GCF_000696425.1 Galeopterus variegatus | reverse complement strand
AAAAAAAAAAAAAAAAAAAAAAAAAAAAAAAAAATTCACATAGCCAATGAATTGTAGAAGTCAGAAACGATCCCAGTCATTAATTTTTATCTAAGGTTTTAAAATCCTCACTGGGTATATTCCACCCATGAAAAGTTTCTGAGTATATGTTATTTTGCAGAAAGCCTTCCTACAGGCATCCATTTTTATTAAAAAATCAGGATAGAGATGTCATCGAGAGAGATGACTAGAAGTGCCCAGCATTCACGTCCTCCACAAAGAAAGACAAAAATGACAAATAGATGTCCACATGCTAAATAGAGTATCCAGGGGAGAACACTGGAATTCAGCAAAGAAGTGACAAAGACCCCAGAGGCAGGGACACTCGGATGGCCACATAGAAAGGGAAGTGAAGCATTGACCTGGATCAGCTGGGAGCCAGGAGGGACTCCCCACTGAGGGGAAAAAGCAAACAGAAGATTCCCAGCAGTCCACATTCCCACCACAGATGCCTGTGACCCGAGCTGCAAGAGAACCTGACAGCCTTTGCAGGCCTTGATCCTAGTGTAGGGAACTGCCTGGAGTCTACACAACTGCCTTTTTCTACAGAGGGAATTTGCAGTGTGTCCTTTCTTCTACTCTGGGACAGACTGCTGCAGCACGTTACCATTTTAAGAGTAGAGCCACCACCAGAGTGTATCCTGCCCTAGAATGATCCAGCAATCCCACTACTGGGTATTTATCCAAAGGAAAGAAAAATCACTATATCAAAAAGATATCTGCACCCCCATGTTTACTGTGGCACTATTCACAACTGCTGAAATATAGAATCAACCTCAGTGTCCCTCAACACATCAATGGATAAAGAAAATGTGGTATATATACACAATGGAATACTTCCCAGCCGTAAAAAAAAGAATGAAATCCTGTCATTCAT
>NW_007733346.1:36990-42600 GCF_000696425.1 Galeopterus variegatus | reverse complement strand
GTCCCGGTCCGGTACGGGGGCGACACTGAGGGTTGCGATCCGTTGCCGGACACCGAAAAAAGACAAAAAAAAAAAAGAAAAATAAGTCAAGCCCTGAAAGAGAAATACCACATGCTCTCACTCATATGTGAGAGCTAAAAAAGTGGAGTTCATAGCAGTAAAGAATCAAATTGTGGTTACAGGAGGCTGGAAAGGGTAGGAAGAGGAGGATAGAGAGATATTGGTTAATAGATACAAACTTACAGCTAAAAAGAGTAAGTTCCAGTGTTTTATAGTAATGTTAGATGACTAAAATTAACAATGATTTATTGTATACTTTCAAATAGCTAGAAGAGATTTCCGATGTCAACACAAAGAAATGGTAAGTATTTGAGGTGATGGATAATTTTTTTTTTTTTTTTTGTCTTTTTCGTGACCGGTAAGGGGATCGCAACCCTTGGTGTGGTGTCACCCACACCGCGCTCAGCCAGCGAGCGCACCGGTCATTCCTATATAGGATCCGAAACCGCGGCGGGAGCGTCGCTGCGCTCCCAGCGCCGCACTCTCCCGAGTGCACCAGGGGCTCGGAGGTGATGGATATTTTAATTAATTTGATTTGATAACTACACTTTGTATATATGTATCAAAATACCACTCTATACCCCACAAATCTGTATAATTTTCATGTGTCAATTAGAAAAATAATAAAAAATCAGATTGAAAAAATATAAGGATGATTATATCTCCTAACACCAATGATTCTGTATACCTAGGAATTCAGCCTTCGGTGTATGACACTCACCATAGTTTTGAATTATTAGTGTACTCATTATCATCCTTCTTATTGTAGAGTTAAAAAAAAAACTGTTGCCCATGTCTTAGGTCTCACAAGCATGTGGAAAAATAAAATGTTGATATTAATACTCAAATTTTATAGTTTACCTCTGAGACCTGAATACTGCTGGATCTCTGGCCACCACTGAGAAGGCTCCAGATATTCTGGGGGTCCTTAGAGGTACCTCACAGGTTAGTATCAGAGTTAAGGTTGTCTCTGAGTAAAGGACAGGAAAGAAACCAGCCTGTTCTCCAATTTCATGTCATTCCTATTAGCCCCTGTGGAGTGGGATGACACCACCACCCTTTTCCCAAACTTCCTACACACACACACACACACACACACACACACACACACACACACACACATACGCACACCACCTTGCACATCAACTTATGAAAATAGATCTCCTGGGAAGGGGAAGAGATTTCTGCATACACTTAAATTGACTGCCCTGCTACAAGTACTGTAAATCAATGGCTTCAAGCCTATCACTTTCATCCTGTACACTCCCATAAGTGACAGAGACTCCCTAAGGAATCAGTTCTCAGGTTAAGCAAGCATACTTTTTGAAACCCAACCCCCAATTCAACAAACCTCCTTGCCAGAGATTCTGATCTACCATTTCTTCTTCAGTCCCCATTCCCAATATTGAGAATTGCTGCTCCAAATGAATGCCCTGGCTAAGGACTAAAAACAAAATACTGTCTATTGCAGGGAAAAGCAATTAGAATCTATCACTCTTTCATTATAATTCTATATATTCTTCTGCTGTAAAAGAATATAAAGTACATATGATTCTAGTGCACTGTTAAACTGAAAAGAATGATCCAATGTAACCTCTGGCTTTGATGTTCAAATATCTATTCTCTTAGCCCTATTTATCAGCCCAGTCAAATAAGGCTTAGGAGACATTAGGTAGAATTGTAAAAGAAGAGAATGTTCCTTTCAACATTTCTCAAACACAAGGTAGTGAAGTAGAATAGAATATAAACCATTATTAAAAGAGCCAGACTTAATTATTAATTACAGATGATGAAGAGATTTACCCTTTTAGAAACAGAGAGAACAAATAAAATGTAAAGTGTAAAATAATAAATCTGAATCCAATATAATTTCAATAAGAAGTCATAAAAGTTAAATGCAAAAGACTTCAGGAAAGACTCATGTACACTACTGTTTACGTGATCACTGGGAACAAAACCCACAGTCCGATTCACAGAACTCCCTCGGCTTCATGTAGCTCCAGTTCAGGAGAGAAACAGGTTTAGAGGACAAGCCTTTGGGGGAATCACTCAGCAAAACACCAATGAGAGCCAGAATCAAGCATGAACTAAAAGATTCAGGTTTAGTAAAATTCACTCTCTCCTAGTCAGGACTTAAGGAATCTGGAGAGATTAGAATGGGTTAATAATTGTTAAAATAACTAAAATACAGATTTTTTTGTAAGTTAATATAGATTACATGATGTACTAAATTAAAATAGGGGTCTTTTTTGAAACACAATGACTTTCTTCCTCGTGATATTTTTCTAGAAATCTCTGACTACCCATAATTATTAAGAATTTTAAAAATCAGCAATATGTTCTGATTACCATAAGTTTTTTTTAACACCCATCTGTGATTACAACCATGTTTAAATTTTTATTGTTTTTGAACTTCATAAATGCTATATTTTTAGGCAGATTCAATGAATATCTTCAAATGTGGGTGCCTGAGATCAACTTAAAGTCTTAGAGTAGCACTTGTAGGCTCTAAAATAGGAACTATATTCTAATCCTAATTTCCAAATCTGCAAATAGGCAGATATATTTTATGAATTAAAAGTATTCTGTCACTACTTGCAGTATACAAGTGTGCTTTAAAAATCTGTGGAATAATTAAATTATAAGATAATATGAACTTTTCCATGAACTTTTTGAAGCACCCTCTTATATACATGAAAATATATTAAGGTGTTCTTAAATAAATGCCTTTTCTCTTCAAACCCTATAAATATAATTTTCCTGGAGTTCCAATGATAGATCAGATCATCTCTAGTGATCTATTTAACGTTTAATTCTACCATTTACATTATTTATTCAAGTAAAGGCAGTGCTTAGCATTTATAATAACCATTTCCATCCAGTAAACCAGAAATGGACATATCCCATGTGAACCTTATTACTTTAAAGGAACAATGCTTCTAGATGTTCTGCATAACAAATCTTAGTCTATTTAAAAGAAAAACTACAGAATTATTCATTTCAGGTGATCACCATTAATTAAGAAAGCTATCTTCTGCTAGGCTTTGAATTATTTTTCAAAATCTCCCCCAGTTCAGATCTCACTCAGTGTGCCTCCCCAATGCTCAAGGACTCTGCTCAAAGCTAGATTTTATAGAAGAATGTGTAGCATGCCAAGTGATTCAGAATGTAAACAGACTTAGGAAGGGCAAATACACACAGTCTAGAGGCAACACAATGGACTGACCTTCTCATCAACCTTTCTCCCTCCCCTTTCTTTAACCATGTAAAGTCAGGAAAAGCCAAAGCAACAGAAGAAATAATAAATGGAAAATGACCCTGACTCTCTGTGGATTTTCAGCGCCTGATTACCCACCCATCCCATCTTATGCATCGAAGAGCAAAGAGTAGGGGAGACCGGGTAGAATAGCAAGGAAGAAAGGAAAAGAGATTATTTACTGGCCGTTTGAGATCTGGTTACCAGCCTGAAAAACAAGAACAGATGTATTTTCATGATTATGAAATAAAATGCCTTTCAAATAACTTAATCTTCAGGAATATTATAGTATATACGTTTGTTTTTAATTCCCCAGGGATAGACAACAGACTGTGGGATCCTTTGTTTACCCATGGGCATAAGGACAAAGATTCTTACAGACATCTCTGACTGCATGCTAGTGAGGAACACGTGTGGGAACCAAGAGGATTACGGTATTATCCTGCTATTGTTTTCTGTACTACATCCACTTCAATCTACAGGAAAATGAAAACAGAAATGGGCCCGAGAGATTATAAACAGGCTGTTGTCATTGTAGTCTGCTTTTCTAATGTTGATGTAGCCCAGGATGCAGGTTTGTTTCTTCAGGTTCTATCAAAAAACCTCTGTGGATGTGAAAAGAATTAGTGGAGGTGAAATCACCCAAAAGGCAAGTACTGTCTTCTCTCCCAGAGGAGTTGATTTCAGCCAAGCAGACATAAAAATATAAACTTTCTGCCATAGCTGAAGGGTTCAAAGCCAAGAGGCAAAGTGCACAGGCTTTGGAAATGTCCGTGGTGAGTGGTAGGTAATAAAGAATCTACACACAGCAGCTCAGACTAAATATGAATGTAGGGGAAAGGGAAGAGCACGGTGCTCTGCTCCCCGGTGCTGGGCTTCCCTAGGACAAATGCAGGCTTCATTTTTCATTTGGCACAGAAAGAACCTGGACCTGTCCCAGCTGGATCATTCAAAGAGCCCTCAAAGTGTTGCGTCTGCAGGGCCCACTTTTGCTCTGAACTAAGTGACTCTAGGCCAGCTGTCAAAAGGCTGAGCTTCACCGGGTAGCAGGAGATCGTCAGGGTCAGATATAAAAGCAAGCTGACTGGCTCAGGGGGTTACGATAACGTCAGGCAAGGTCACCTCGCTTTTTCCATTTCAAGCCAGGGCTGGCCGGTAATGGTGATATGGTAATATTAACAACAGGAGCAACCAACACCTCTCAGGGAAAGGTTTCAAAATGCTTTCCAAGGAAAGGCCAGTTATTAAACCCCCAAATGACAGATAAGAAAATTCAGGCAGACAGAAGGAGAATGATTAGACCAGAGCACACATGTGAGTTGGGCAAAGCTGAAAGAAAGAACCAAAGCCTGCCTTCCCAGGTCATGCTCTGGTCCTCAGTGTTCAACTCCACGGAGCCCACTTTCTAAAAGACTGATGGCTCCGTTTTCAGCAGCTGCAGAGGCTGGGAGAGACTCTCTGTACTGTGTATTGTTTTAAAGCCTTCATATCTTATTAACTTACCTTTTGATTTAAACAGATAGAAAAGTTATCTTTATTGTGTCTGGTGTTTTTTTATTTACATGCATTAAAATCTACTGCATATGCAAATTGAGAACCTAAACAAAATGCAGAATTGAGAAAAGTGGACAGAAGTGTTTACTTCTCCCACCAGCACAAGAAGGTGTTTTAATTTATATATGTAGAAACGCTCATCACAATGGTATAGCTTCTCACATTCCCTCGAGTAATACAAACAATAACTAAAATTTCATTTGCTGGTGACTTATTTAAAGTGGGACTGATCTTTCAAACTTGCCTATCATACTTGTCAGAAAAACTATTACTTTTTTTCATTTATAGTCTAAGATGATTTTGGAGTCACAGAAATGTCTGGGCCTTCTTTTTCACTAACCAGTACACACTGGCTAAGCAGCTCCTGATATCATAAGAGCAGAGACTTTGGAGCAAAGCTCTACTCTTTATGAGCAACATGACCTTGGCAAGGTCCTTAACCTCTCTGCTCAGTCTTTTTTATCTGTAAAATGGGGATGAGAAGAGTCATCGGCTTCCTGCGGCTGTTGAAAGGCAGGAGCCAGCATATGCAAAGGAACTCAAAAGAGTGCCCCGTGCACAGTAAGCAACTGCATGTTCATTAGTGCACCAGAGAGCTTTCACTTGATGATAGAAAAGCTCTATACTATGATTCCTGCTTGGGGGGACCATACCAAAATAAATATGTGCAAAACTATAATTTTGGCAGAGTGTTTGGTTAAATGACACTATGACGCGAAGATAGGTAGAAAAGTACTTGT
>NW_007733346.1:16066-36980 GCF_000696425.1 Galeopterus variegatus | reverse complement strand
TCAGGAATATATTTTTCCTTTATTCTCTTGTCATTCATAGTCCCTCTTAAATTGTACACCCGTTAGAGTAGTGTTACTGTAGTGAAATGCTGGGTTCAGAAATAATTATACTTCTTTAACAACAAAAGAAAAAAAAGAACTAAAGCGAGAGACAGTTCAATGGGTGTCTGATGAAAAATCTTTCCTATGTTTCAGATAGCTACCATTTATTTTAGGATAAGAATAACAGGAACTATTAAAGAAAAAGTTCCCTGGTTTCATATAATTGCAACTTAAAATTGGTTTGGTGTTCTGCCTTATCAACTGAGGCCATATTTAGCCTGCTGAATCCTTGTCTGAGGTTGCCTTTTCATTCACCAAATGTGTTCTTTGAAATTTATTCTGTACAACCTTCCAAGCACTGAGTGCTGGAGTGTTAGGAATTTGGAAATAAATAAATCACATCCCTTGTCTTGAAAAGTTCTCCTAAACCACTATATTTTAATTGATATGTTAATTCTTCTAATTATAAATTCTTAGATAATCACTTTTTAAAACTGGAAAGTCCAAAAAAGTGTGGAAGAGATTAATAAAACAATCATAAATTCACCATATAGAGATAACCACTCTGGAACACTTCCTTTTGGTCTTTTTCATAGGACAAATAAATAAATAAATACATATGCCATGTAATCATGACTCTACCACACGTGCTATTTTTAAACTGGCCTTTTTCATCTATATAATAAAACAGTTTTCAAGCCATTAAAATGTCTTTGAAGGCATTATTTTACGTGTTATACAATATTCCATCATATGCATAGTCTATGAAATAATCACTTCAACATTATCTAAAGATGAAAGTGAATCTAAATTAAACCTAAAGTTATCTTAATAACCTCCACAAGTTTCTTTCCTACAAACAAGTTAAAGATAGAAGTAATACACAATGGTGACACTGCTGGTTGTGCATGACACCCTAACTTATATAATTCAAGGCATTTCCACGCGTTTGCTTTTAGAGTCACTTCCTTCCAAGGATGTGGAATTAAGTGGTTATACAGAATCGGCTGTCAAACTTGGCATTGCAGTCACGCTTCCATGCCTAGGAAGGCCGGCACATTTCTAAGGAGTAGGAATATGAGAAACTTTCTTTACAGCTAATAAAACTAATATGGGTTTATATTCAATAAAATTCCAAACCAGTATAGTTTTGTGCACCTCTCATAAAAAGAAAATGGTAGTGCTCTCCCTATACGACATTTTCTTTCCAGAACATTGTCATTTGGTAATCTGAATTTTTTCATACGTAAAGAAACAAAAATATTACATTATTTCTTATATTGGTGGGAGAAAAAGGGGTGGGGGAGATTTTCCCCCTATATCTCCAGTGTCTAACAATATGTTTACCACACTTCATAGAACATGAAGTTTCCTGAAAAGTTACTGATAAGCAAATGTCTGTTGAATCATTTTCTCAATGGCTTCCATTGGAAAATCAAACGTGGGTCAATGAAGAAAGTTATGAAGAAATAATAAAGTCACCAATAAAAATTTACCTTTCTATCAGTTTTCTATCAGTTTTCTATTGCCACAATAATACTGCATATCAAATCACCCCAAAACTCGGTGGCTTAAAACGATAAACATGTTTTGCTCATAAGTGTCCAGGTCAGTGATTTTGGTGGGCTCAGCTGGGCTTGGATAGATGGTTCTGGTCTTAGCTGGGCTCACTCACATGTCCAGGCTTCACCCAGCTGTTGCTGATGCAGATGGCATCAGCAGAGACAACCGGGATGATTTGACCCTCCTCCACGTGTCTTGCCTTCCAGCAGGCTAGCATGGGCATGTTCTCCTGGCAATTTCAGAGGAGCAAGAGGCAAGCAGAAACACACAGGGGTTTTTTTCTTGCTCTGCTTGTATAATGTCTGCTAACTAAAGTCTCATTAGTCAAAGCAAGTTGCAATCCAGCTCAGATTCAAAGATAGGCAACTAGACTCACCTCTTCAGCGAGAAAAGCGGCAAAGTTGCATGGCCAAAGGTGCAGCTACAGGGAGGGGTGAAGAATTGGAGCCATGAATGCAGCTAATGTACCATACCCTTATATGTTTAAATGACAGTAACAACAACAATTAAAATAAACAAGATAATTCAGATTTTTGGTTAGTCAAAGCAAGTTGCAATCCAGCTCAGATTCAAAGATAGGCAACTAGACTCACCTCTTCGGCGAGAAAAGCGGCAAAGTTGCATGGACAAAGGTGCAGCTACAGGGAGGGGTGAAGAATTGGAGCCATGAATGCAGCTAATGTACCACACCCTTATATGTTTAAATGACAGTAACAACAACAATTAAAATAAACAAGATAATTCAGATTTTTGGGAGATAATTGGGCTCAATACTCTAAAGCACTTGCAGGAAAGAAAGATTTCTTTCCTCACTTATGGCTAGGTTCCTGGCTGAGGACCCTATAGAAGACAGGCTAACAAGAGAAAAGCATACAAATTTTTTTAATATAAGTTTTATGTGACACATGTGATTACTTATTACATAAGTAAATGAAGGCCCTCCACAAAACACAGAAAAACCTGTGTATTTTTCATGCTAGTTTTGAAGAAGTGACTAGTCATGGAGACATATGATTAGACCAAAGGAATTTAATGGTCTTTAGCAAGGACTGTTTGCTCAGATACTTCTCCATGTCCCTGTGTCTTCAGAGATAAGGCTGTTCTTTTCCTCCAGGTACAGGGAGGACAGCCCTGGAATGAGGGTCTTATGACCTTGAGGGGAGAAGGGCAAGGGAAAGACCGCTGTTTTCTCAAATATGCTAAAGCACCATATTTTGGGGTGGTATGTTCTGAACCCCATCAGTGCTACAGAAAAGAAAAATATGACAGTAAATTAAAGGAACAAAGCAGCCATTGAAAATCAAGAGGCTTTTTTCTAAACCTTTCCTCTATAGCCTCCAGCAGGATGGCATAGTTTTTGATTTCTTAGTCCCTTTTTCTTAATAGCTAAGGGAAGAGGCTTATGTTTAGAAAATTTGATCTGAAGAAAGTGGAAAAGAGAACAAAGAAATAAACATAGAACTAGTGATTTTATCCTTCTTATAGTCCTTAAAACAAGAGAGGTAGGTTCTACTTCTGAGTAAAAAGTGAAAACTTTCTAGCCAAGATATGGAATCAACCTAAATGTCCATTGACGGATGACTGAATAAGGAAACTGTGGTATATGTACACCATGGAATACTACTCAGCCACAAAAAAGAATGAAATTCTGCCATTCACAGCAACATGGATGAACTTGGAGAAACTTAACAGTGAGTGAAATAAGCAAAGCACAGAGGGATGAATACCGCATGTGCTCACTCATATGTGGGAGCTAAGAGAGAAAGAAGGAAGGAAAGAAAGACCACAGCAGTGTGTTGGGCTTGCAGAGAGAGAGAGCAGACCTAGGGATACAAAGTGGAGCAGGGAAAGGAGGAGGGGAAGGGAGGTCGGGGATTAATTGGGTGGGGGACTCAGGCTATAATCTCAATTTGTGGTAATGGGCATGCTGCCAGTATTGATCTGGCCATCACATCTTGGGCACGAGTGGTGACAGTCAGCTTTGTACCCCATGAATACGCATAACCAATTAAAAAAAAAAAAAAGTGAAAACTTTCCCAAGGCCAATCAGGCAGTGTGCTGAAGCTCACGTTCAAATGTAGGACTAACTTGAGCACCAATGTTGCTTCCATGCTCCAGCAACACAAGCAGCGGAAATCAGATAAATACTGTTCCTTCTGCTTAAAACACCCCACCCCCACCCCCCACACCTAGTTAACTCTTACCTTCCTTGAATCTCCCAGTTTAAGGTTTACTTCTTTGGAAACACCATCTTGATCTTAGTGACAGGTCAAGTTAGTGTCATACACTTCTCTTTGCATCATTTACTTCTAACAGCAGTCACAGTTTCATATATGTTCTTGAAATATATGATTGCTTATTGCTCCCACTAGACTCTACAATCCTTGAGGGCAGAGACACTGTCTGGTTTTGTTCTGTTTTATCTTTAGATCCAGCATAGGTGCTGGCATGTAATAGCTCTTAATAAATAACTAATAAATACCTAATATTATTATAGGTAACAGAGCACATATCTATCTGGCTGATGAGGTCAAAACAGTTCTTCATAGTGAAGTTTTAGGTAACTCATTATTAAAGGAAGGAACTCATCTGAAATATACGTTTTAATGTTCCTACATAGAGCATTTAAATACATGAATGTTTCAGCACACAGATACAATCAAATTTCATGCTTTTATTAGCAAGAACGAGAGAAAATCAGTGTCAGAGACTTATCAAACAAATGCAGGTCCTTCCTTAGGACAGGCCTCTTTTCTCCAGCATTTTCAATTAGAGAGGAGGATGAAGGGGAAGATAGACATCACATATCTGATTCTTAGTCAGCTGATGCAAAGTCAGAGGCCTTGCTGAGACACTGTGCGAGTATTTCGTATTTTCTGAAGACAATTTAGAATTGCATGCATTCCCTATCTACCACCCACCTGATGGTGTTACAGCACTCACCTGCCACCACCTTGTTTCCTTGCAATATATTTTGTCCTGGTTGCAAATCAAAAATATGAAGACATTAAGGGGCTTTTTTTTTTAACTTATACTGAAAGAATGCATGTAAGATGAGGGTTTTCTAGTTAAATTCATAATGAAATTGGAAATTGCTTTAGGAAGAAAACCTTCATGACTGCTTGTCATGGGTACATACGGAATGACATGTATTCCACAGCATCAGAATCCCAGATGAATGCCTTATATCCAGGGCCATATACATCTAACACATGCTCAGCCTCATGGGGTTCATCAGTCATCATCTCCTTTAAAATTGTCAGAACATCAGAGTTGATGACATTAGATTAAATACTCACATTCTCAAGACAAAACATTCAGACAGGAAAGAAAAGGCCTTTTCATGGTGAACTCAGTAGCATCATGATAAAATTTCAAGACCAAGCTTCAGAAGTACAGTCAACAGAGAAGTGAAAGTGAGCTGGCCACCAGGGTAGCTGTGTCATTTACCTCGGTTTCCTTTGGCTGCAACGGTGCCTCCCTAAGTCACTAACTCATTGACTCCTTGTTTTTTCATTAAAATAAGTTCACATGTGGCTATGCATAATTCAGTAAGAAAAAAAAAATGCCAAGATGGACTTTTTTTCTTCCATAGGTGCTTGGAATTATCTGACAAATATGTAATTTTGAAGAAAGCACAGTGCTTAATATCTGACAAAGTACTGAAGTAATAATTCTACACGAGCTTGGAAAATAAATGAAAGAGAAAGAGAGAAAGGAAAAGAGAGAGAAAAGGAAAAGTAAGGGAGGGAAGGAGGAAATCAGGGAAGGAAAAGGGAAAGGACAGAAAAAAAAAAGATGTGTATATATGACTCCTGTGTAACTCCCCTAATGAACACTCATGTCCTAGCAAAAATTATACTTGTATTACTTTCTATTGGCAAACTCCATTGGAATATATCCTTTTCTAAAATATTGTATTTTACTTATTCTTTATAAAAATATCATCATATTTTAATAAAATGTCACTACCATTCTCCCCTACTTTAATTTATTCAACTACTGTGAATCACACAGATTTGTGATTGTTCCTAAAGCTAGAAATTACTCATATTTGTCTTATTAGCTCAAAAAACTGAGATTAAAAAAGATGCTCATGAGGGCCGGCCTGGTGGCGCACTGCTACAGTGCGCCGCTTGGGAGCATGGCGGCGCTCCCACCGAGAGTTCGGATCCCACATAGGATCACAACCCTCAGTGATGTGGGATCCGAACTCTCGGTGGGAGCGCCGCCATGCTCCCAAGCGGCGCACTGTAGCAGTGCGCCACCGGGCCGGCCCCAATACCACTGTTTATTTTCATGAGCATCTTTTTTTAAAAATTTACTTATTTTTCCTTTTTTTGTCTTTTTTCATGACCGGCAACGGATCACAACCCTCAGTGATGGAGTTTGCCAATAGAAAGTAATACAAGTATAATTTTTGCTAGGCACTGAGGGTTGTGATCCGTTGCCGGTCATGAAAAAAGACAAAAAAAGGAAAAATAAATAAATTTTTAAAAAAAGATGCTCATGAAAATAAACAGTGGTATTGGGGCCGGCCCGGTGGCGCACTGCTACAGTGCACCGCTTGGGAGCGCGGCGGCGCTCCCGCCAAGGGTTCGGATCCCACATACAGACCGGCCGCTCACTGGCTGAGCAAGGGGCGGGCGCAGCACCGAGGGTTGCAGTCCATTGCCGGACATGAAAAAAGACAAAAAGGAAAAAAAAGAAAAGAAAAGAAACAGTGGTATTAATGCAGCAGAACAAATGTTATAATGATAAAAGAAATTATCAAGTCCCTTGGGAAGGAGAATGGAGAGAAAATAGCTGTGAGTTCTTAACCAAAGAGAGGATGCCTGATGTGGGTCCTTAAGAAGAATCAGTAGAGATTCACCAGACAGATGGCAGAGGAAGGCATCGGGAGAAAGCCTTGAAGACAAAGGGAATAAAAACAGCACGACAGCTTGAAGTAGCCAGAACACCCAGAGACCTCTGATGGAACTGCAGTTGGAAGACAGGTGAAAGTGGAAGATTAGTTGGATGAGTAGATAAAGAACAAATCGTAGAAGACTTCGGATGGTATGCATAGATGATATTGATTTATTTTGTCATCAGTAAATTTGAATCATAGGAGTTAAACTAGATGGTTTTAATTTTTCTTTAAAAACTCACTAGCAACAATGTGGAAGAAAAGACTTGGAGAAACCACAGGAGAAAGATCAATGAGGAAATTCTAAAAACAGTCTACTCAAGAGAGATGACGAAGACCTGAAATAAGGCAGTAGTCCTGGGATTGGAGAAGGGTTGACAGACTGAAAGATTTTAAGTAAGGAGAACCTCTAATATCCAGTAAGTGGATGGATACAAGAGATTAGGCACTGGCAGAAAGAAAAGTTTGCAATTATGCCCGGATTTTGGGTATGTCTAGAGAGAAAGATAATAATTTGGGTTTTGAATGCATTGGATTTTCTTGTGGGATATCCTGTTAATAATCAATATCATGGAGAAAAAAAAAAAAACGTGTAGAGAGCTAAGGACCCAAGCCTGGAGTGGAGATGTAGATTTGCAGTCATCAGCATCCAGGTAGCATTGGATGAAGTAATCATTGAAGATTGCCATGGGAGTGAGTGGAACTGAAAAGAGAGTGGCGAACTGCGCATGCATGGAAATACCAACATCTAATGGGTAAATAAAGGAAGAAGGGATTATGAAAGAACCAAGAAAGAGCAAGTAAGATGCAAAAGAAGCTCAGGAGAGAATGATGTCAGAGAAGTTAGGATGGGAGTGATTTTTCTGGAAAAGGTAGCAGTCACCAATGATGCCACAGAATTTAGAAGGTTAGAAGGTTTAGATTTAGGATGTCTGTAGTACAGACATTGTCATGTTGTTGGCTCTGAATTATTATTTGAAAATTAAAATCACAAACTGCTTTAGAACCTAAGTTTTTGTCCAGTATACTGACCATTCCCTTTTGATTAAATTGAGTGAAACATTTTGAAGGCTAGAATGGTTTCTTATTCATGGTTGTATACCCAGCAGCACCTACCACAGAACACAAAACACAGAAAATAACCATTTAGTGTTTGACTATGAAAATTGGTGCAGAAATTAATGACTAGATTCTCAGGTTTTAGTAAACTTGCATCTTCATTCTGACAATAACGTACTTTTGAATTATATATCTTAATATGTAAAAGTTTTGTGTACGTTGTTTGTGTGTGTGTGTGTGTGTGTGTGTGTGTGTGTGTGTGTGAGAGAGAGAGAGAGAGAGAGAGAGAGAGAGAGAAGAGTTTCCAAGTTTGGAAACATTCATTTATTTATTCTGTATGAATCACATTATACCTATCTAGCAGGAAAAAGTACTTCTGACAGGTCTGAGCAAGTTGAATTTGCTTAGCTTCATCTTTTATAATAACTTGCTTTAGCTGGTCTATATTTTTGCCATTCCAGGTTTACCTCAAACTCTTATCAGTTCTAGCTGCGTCTCCTGTCTCCAGTTTGCTAATTTAGCGGATTGTAAGAGACTCTAAACTTGGTTTGTAGGCATATTTTTATTCACCCCAAATAACAAAAAAGATAATTTATCTTATCATTTGTGTCATGTGAAAATAAAAAACTATTGAGTTAGTCACCAATCTTTCTGAGATAACCATCAGTGTTATCAGATGGTGGCAAGATGTTTGTTCAAGTCTACAACCTTCAAACCTGTGGCAAATTTAGACTTACTGATATTATGAAGGACTTAGGCCAGGTTAGTATCGTAGAAAACTTAAATCCCAGGGTGGTCAGTTCTAGGCCTCTCTGCTGTGCAAAAAAAAAAAAAAAAAAAACAAAGAAGGAAAAGAAAATCCTCAAGAATCAATTACAAACCCCATTATCTCCCTCCCCTATTCTAAACGAAGTCCATCATATGCAAGGTGCTATGATCTGAATGTGTCCCCTCCAAAAACCAGTTGTTACCAATGTTATAGCATTAAGAGTTGTTTTTTCAAGAGGTGATTAGGCCATGAGGGCTCCTTCCTCATTAATGGGATGAAGACCTTTATCGTGAGGATGCAGCAAGAAGACCTACACCAGACCTAATGCTGTCACCTTTATCTTGGACTTCCCAGCTTCCAGAACTGTGAGAAACAAATTTCTGTTCTTTATTAACTACCCAGTGTCAGGTATGCTGTTACAGCAGCACAAACAGACTAAGACACGGGTTTGAAAATATACCCCCACACACACACCAGAATTATTGTGGTGTCCAGGAGAAATGAAGCTTGCTAATGTGCTTATAAAAGGTAATGTCCTATAAAATACCATTCAGTGCTTACTTGCCAAACATCATCATGCCTCCAAAACACAGGATAGA
The DNA here is from genome assembly GCF_000696425.1 of Galeopterus variegatus. Taxonomy (NCBI): domain Eukaryota; kingdom Metazoa; phylum Chordata; class Mammalia; order Dermoptera; family Cynocephalidae; genus Galeopterus; species Galeopterus variegatus. Next base: position 28,039 of record NW_007733346.1, on the reverse strand, counting down.
ACCAGAGCATGAGGTAAAAGGGGACAGACCCCAGGAACTCACCCTATAAGTGGAGTGAGACAAGCTTAGGGGGCAAACAGAGAAGCAGATACCAAGAGAACCCAGGGGCATAACAACCAACACGTGGCAACTTAGGCAAACTGTTGGTGACAAGAAATTGAGTAAGTAGGAAGAGTTGTTCCCAGTAGATATGGCCCTATAGAGACTTACTAACATCCTAGTCAGAGTAAGAATTTGGTGCAAAGATTTTAAAAGCAATATATTTAAATATTTATTAAATAATTATTTACAATACTGGGTGAAACTCATTTTTTATTAACAAAAATATTTAATTTTCAAAATAAGGAAACCATTGTATGCACCTAGTATAAAAGAACATTTTATTAGGAAAAGACTTAGAACTATGATTTTGTGCAATAGATAAATACTTGAAAAGTCCATTAAATGTCTTGAAACACATAACAAAAGATCATTTATAACTAGTTGTAGTAAGCCAAGCATTGTTTCGTTTCAGAGTTTTACTTAAAAGGCTGGTCTCAGGGCAGGAGAATTATCCCTTGCAATTCTTACATGTGCATTGAAAATTTATTTGACATAATCAAGTCTAGACAGAAAAAGAGCTTTCAAAAGGTTGGTATCGACTTTGATGGAAGTTGTTCTAATTACATTTCAATTGCTACATAAGGAGTCACATGTGAAAATTAAACTGTACTGGTATATTCATGATGAATTCGGTGATGCTTAGTTCCCCATAGAGATCATTACCCCACCCAGTTGTCTGTCTGGCCTGTACTTACTCCAGCTCAGCCATCAAATGGGCATATTACAAAGATGGAAAATAAAGTTCTCAGAGTAACAGTTTCCAGAAGTCCACATGAGTAGACTTTGGCATTGGGGAACACTGTTACCAGGTACGACTGTACTTACTCCAGCTCAGCCATCAAATGGGCATATTACAAAGATGGAAAATAAAGTTCTCGGAGTAACAGTTTCCAGAAGTCCACATGAGTAGACTTTGGCATTGGGGAACACTGTTACCAGGTACGGCAGACACACCATAAGTTAACCCCCAACGAGTCCCACCCTTGTATAAGCCTCTCCTGAATGCAGACAGAACCTGTGACCTGCTTCTAAGAGACACGGTATGGCAAAAGGTGATGAGATGTTATTTCCATGATTATGTTACAGTATAGAAGACTGTCTAAATAGATTGGAGCAAAATACTCTTCCTTGCTGGCTTGAAGAAGTCTGCCTCCATGTAGCAAATGGCTGGAGATGACCTCTAGGAGTTGAAAGTTGCTTCCAACCAATAGCCAGCAAGAAAAAACTGTGACCTCAGTCCCATAGTACAAGGAGATGAATTCTGCCAACAACCCGAGAAAGCTTGGAAGCAGATCCTTCCTCAGTTGATTCTCTGATTAGAACCCAGCCCTGGCCAAGATGGGAGCCTGGTTCAAGACCTAGAGCCAGAGAACCCAGCTAAGCTGTGCCCAGACTACTGAACTAAATTGTGTCATAATTTACGTGTATTGTTTTAAGCTGCTAAATTTGCAGTAACTTGTTACACAGCATAGAGACTAATGCACCAGAGAGATAGGTGCCCAGCTACTTGTCAGCACTTTGTTCATTGGTAGGAGCGTAGAACTTTCCAGAGCAAGGGAAATCCAAGGTCTAGGCAAGATAATTAAATAATTGTCAGGGCACCAAGACAATAATTGAGGCAAAGGTGTATGTGCATATTTTGGGGTGTCTGAGGGGTGAAGAAGACACCTGGTGATAAAAGCTCAGCACAAGATCAGAGCCATACAAGCAGCCAGTCACGGTGTTAGACACTGGGGTGTCCAGTTATGGGGAGACTATGGTAGTAAAGGATAGGAATTGGGCAGCATATTCCTATACATTTTTGAAGGGAAGCAAGGAGACTCTCCAATCCAAAATAATTGTGAGTGCCTGAAATCTTACCAGCAGCATTCCTGTTGTAAAGAATTACTCCAGATATTCATTAATTATAACACCATAGTATAAAATAATTATTGAACTCGGTTCTTAATAAAAGCCCTGATTAGCTGGAGATGAAAGACCACCTGACAAAATTTGAGGTAGGACCTCCAAAAAAGAACTAGAGATAGCAAACACAAACTTTGACTATTTCATAAATTTAATTATAGCTTTCTTTTCCCAAAAAATAAAAAAGCATGATCTCCTAACCCTAGCTCCTGTCTTTACTTTCAAATTTGAGTTAATTACTGAAGTTCTCTATGCTTCAGTCTACTCATTTGGAAAAATAACAGTAGTAATAACTACTTCTCCTAATTGTCATGGGACCAAAGAGAGACAAAGCATAAGCTGATGTCTTATAATAAAAGTCCAGTAGCAGAGAGAGCTTACGAACTTGTGTTTTGGAGTCAGCTGTGTGAATTTGAGTTCTGGCTCAGTGGCTTATTAGCTCTGTGAACTTTTGCTAGTTACTTCACCTTCCAAGTATCCATTTACTTTTCTAAAAAGTCATGAAAATAATACCTACCTCACCGTATTGTGCAGATATTAAATGAGACTATGTAAAGTACTCTCACTTTTACTTAAATAGTAGATTGCTGCATTGTCCAATTGGATTACTCAGAGCTGGCTAGCATTTTGCAGTTGGATGAGACAACTCCTCATGTGCCCTTTCAAACTTATTTCATCTCTCTTTATACTTACTTCTAATTAGAACAATGAATGGATTGTAGCATCATTATTTATACAGCTCTGTTTCTACAACTAGAATCTCCAGGGCAAAGCTCTTCAATAGATGTTTGTTGGAATGCATTGAACGCACATTTGCAGATTGATGAAGAATTTGTGGGGCGGTACAAACCATGAGTGTCTTCTCTGGGATGCTGCTTGGCCTCAGTGATATCGGCATGAACATTAGAATGATATCCTAATGTGTGTGCACATATACATTGCAGTGGACAAGAGGATACCTTTTAGGCTAATTTTTTAAAAAGGGGTTGATTTGCTCTGGTAATGCTAGCTTTAATATCATCCTAGATTGTATATGCAGCAAATACAGTGCATGCCACTACGTGCTAGGAATTCTGCAACAGGCCTTCCCGACCTCATTTCAGTCCCTCTATATCACTGCACATTAGAAGGACAAGATATTTACATCCTAAGTTAGATGTCTATGCCATAAAGTGATGTATGTAAGATCAATGCAACTGTCATTTAGTAATATATAGGATGGATTGGAAAATTTTTTATAGATATAAATGCGTAATAGGCCAAGATGGTTACCTCAGGAAATGACACGTAAATTTTCTTGAATGGCTCTGGAATACTGGTGGAAAACAAGCTATTTGACCAGCTGAAGTCATAGACTCATCACTTAAAAGGTTATTTAAAACTAATACTTCTACCTTCTGGCCTCCACTGAAAAGTATTACTAAAACATCCTATACACACTGAGTTATCTATTCTACTTTAATAGAATAATGGATCTACCTGGAAGGATATTCTATAATTTTCCTCAATAACGTGTTCTCATATCTCTTAAAGATCTGCACATAGACATTATCTGGTACAGTTTTCTATGTGGTATTGTTTCAGAAATCCAAAACTGCCCCATCAGCAACAGCCTATTGTCCAGTGTAATAGTTAACACTTTGATGATCATTAGGTGTCAGATACTCTTCTAAGCCCTTTATAGATACCAACTCATTTCATCCTTACATAATTATCTTACAGGGTAGCTATTACAACAGTCCCCCTTCATCCACAGTTTTTCTTTTCTCAGTTTCAGTTACCCACTGTCAGCCTCAGTCCAAAAACATTACATGGAAAATTCCAGAAATAAACAATTCATAAATTTTAAATTGTGCACCATCCCACTCTATCCCACCTGAGACATGAAAATTCCTTTGTCCAGTAGATCCACACTGTCTGCACTCCCTGTCTGTTAGTCGCTTAGTAGCTGTCTAGGTTATCAAATTGACTGTTACTTGTACCCCAGTGCTTGTGTTAAAGTCACCTTTATTATACTTAATAATGGCCCCAGTGTGCAAGAGTTGCAATGCTGGCATATTGTTATAATTGCTCTATCCTATTATCAGTTGCTGTGATCTCTTACTTACATAATTTATAAATTAAACATTATCATGGGAAAAAACATAGTACGGTATATATAAGGTTTGGTACTATCTGCAGTTTCAGATATACACTGGGGGTCTTGGAAGGCATCCCCTGCAGATAGAGGGAGACTACTGTATTATTATAATCATATTACATTTGAGAAACCAGAGCACAGGCGTATAAAATAACTTGTCCCAGGACACACAACTGATTAGCAGCAAAGCCACTATAAACACCAGGTTGCATGGCTCCAGATTCATGCTCTTAAGCACTAGTTAGACTTTATGCTTAACACAGGAATATCACTGAACTGGGAGCTAGAAGGAACTAATGCCCCAAGATCAAAGGACCAACACACTGTGAGGAAGCTGCAGAATGTAGCAGGTGTCGTTGTGGTCTCCACATCTGTGGACACATGGACTCACATCCTTTAGACTAGACAGCCTCTTTTAAAGTAATCAGTTCAAGTTCTGAATCAAGTTTAATTTCAAAGGACCAACACTTGAGCATTGGTTCCTTACTCTTCAAACTGTTTTGGTATGTAACGAATTTACTGCCAAGATACCTCTGGAAACAATTTTGTTTCCATTATTTTATTAAAATAACCTTTATTCAGTTTATAAAATTGCTTGGAAGTCTTAGGATCAAAAACTGTGAGAAAGTCACATTTCTGGCCCAATTTTTACCAATAAAGTGAAATAGTTGAAACAGCATCTATAACTTGAGAAATGGGCAATTGTATTAGTACAACCTTATTAAAGCTATAATTTTTATATCCTTGAAATCATGCATATCTTCAAATATCAAATGTTGCAAAAGGACAGTGAAGAGTAGCTCTAAATCCCACCCTTGCCCACCTGTCCCCCAGTGCTTTTTCCAGAAGTCAACAGCATTAGTTGCTCCTTGTATCCTTTTAGAGATTTTCACTGCACACCCAAGCATTTAGGCAGGTGTCTTTTTATTTCTCTCTCTCAGGCGATAACGTGACATAAACACTACCCAACCCTTTGTTTTCTTTTCCCACTCTTTCCATTATGACTTGGCAATCATCCCACATTAGAACAACTGGAGTTAATCTTGTTTAGTTAACAAGATTAACTTGTTAATGTCACATAGTATTCCATTGCACGATGGACTACAATTTACTTTATCATTCCCCTACTGATGGATATTTAGGCGATTTTCAGTCTTTTGCTGCTATAGAAAATGCTGCAATTAATAGTCTAGTACATTGTCTTTAAGCATGTCTGCAGGATAAAAGACCCCAAGTGAAACTGCTGAGGCAAAAGGTACATGCACTTTAAATGTTAATAGTGACAACTTTTATAGAGGTTGCATAAAAATTATGCCACCAATAACAATGTATGATGTGCCTATTTCTCCAAGCCCTTGCCCTGTATCCAGGCTACTAGGAAGACAGTGAGAAGGTGGTATCTGCCGTGCCCACTTTCTGTAGAGGGACATTGCATTCATTTGCTGGACTTTAGGTTCTGAGACTGACATTTGAATAAGCCAGGGCTAGACTGCTAGAGAGGCCACAGCAAGGAGAACTGAGGCAGCCAGCCTGCAGCCTGAGCTAACTGACAGACATGTGAATGGGGCTACTGAGACCAGCCAGCTTACAACCTTCCAACTAACTGCAAATGTGTATGTGAACCCAGCTGACATCGCCTGGAGCAGATAAATCTTTCCAGGTGAGCCCTGCCCAAATTGCCAATGCACAGATACATAAACAGATAATTAAATTTATAAATAAATCATAAACAAATAAATAGTTGTCATTTTAAGTTACTAAACTTTGGGATTGCATGGCAATGGAAGACTGATACCTATCACTATCTGAATGACTTGCTTATATACTTCCCTTCCTTCTAGGATTTAAGCTCTATGAGGTCAGGTACTGTGTCTTGATTACACTGTGGTCCTCAAGCCTAGATCAGAGTCTGGTCCACAGCAGCCCTCAGGAAATATTTGTTGAATGAATGAATCGGTAGATATGTATATGGAAGAATGAACAGTAGATGGAAATGATTGAAATAAATTAGTTAAATTAACCAATTCATGGGACTATGTGTATATTTCGTTTATCCAGAGATCAGTGATCTAGAATGTCTGTTTTCTGATTGAGGTTTAGCAAGAAAAGTGTATATAAGGTTGAAGTTATTTTCTTCAATTAGATATCAAGCTGATTTTGCTATTTATGCCAGTCCTCTAACAGCTTAAGTAAGTTTCTGACCATCTAATTGTGGTATTAAGAAAAAATTCAATTTAATTTGACTTAATAAAACTACAAGGGAAAAAAGGAAGGTAAATGAAGGCTAATGAGCCTATAGATAGACATATTCCCAGTACTTTGAATAATTTTTAATATTTATTGTATATCTTCACAAGAGTAGAAAAAAGAAAAAAAAATTAGAAGTATTATGTGTGTTGTCACAAGGGGTCAGAATAAAGTAGGAGGAAAGAACCGTTCATCTAAATATCAGGAAGAATTTGCTGACAGTGGGAGATGTCAGGCTGAGAAAGGGAATAATCTGCTGAGTTGTAATACCAGACTGGACAAAGAATTAAAACATTCATCACTGAAAATCATCCTTCACCTGCGGGGTTGTAGACTAGCCAACGTAATGGATAACAGTGATATACACTGTTTGGGTACTAGCTGAAAACAGTCACGGCAAGGACAAATACTTCCAATAACATTACCCATGTGATACTATTACCCAGGATTGACATAAATAGCAGAATTACCATAAGCTGAAAAAATAAAGCATGTGTCCTTGGGTTTGCATCTATAATCTGTTTTCTATCCGCATTTCTTGCTGGCATATAAAAATCCGATTTCGAACAAGGAAGCAAAACACTGAATATATTCATCTATTTGGATAGAATGTGATCTGAGAACTGTAGAATACAATGTGAAGTGGGATATTCTGGTCATTTTTGTGGAAGTTAGCACAAGAAAATGAACTGCCCATTTGGGTGTGCTGCTTCTCCTCTAGTTTACCTATTTCATCAATTCTACTAATATTTATTAAGTGCTTGCTATATGCCAGGCATTGCACTAGAAACCAGATGGTCTCTGCTTTCCTGGTGGAGCTCATGGTCTAGTAGTTATTAAGTGCTTGCTATATGCCAGGCATTGCACTAGAAACCAGATGGTCTCTGCTTTCCTGGAGCTCATAGTCTAGGAGGTGGTGGGATGGGTATGAAATAATCAACTGCTAAATTATAATCATCTAATATGTCCACCTTCAACATCAAACCGAAACATTTTTAGGTGAGAATGATGCCTTACTTATCTTGACGTTCCTGGAAACTAGCAGAGTGCATGACACATCGCAGACATATGGGCATGCAGAAGCTGTTTGTGGGATGAGTAAGTGAAGGAAAGGAAGAAGGAAAGAAGGTAGCCTGATGGAACGGAAGGGCATGGATGATGACATTAAGAGGTTTTGGTTAAAAGAGCATATTCTCAAGTTAACAGAGTGCCACCATATCATCAGCTAAAATTAGATTTTCAGAAATCAAAACTTCAGAAAAATGATGTTTCCATCAAAAGTTAATAGAAAAATGATCTCTTTTCATCAAAGAACAAGCATATACTCATAATGTAAGTTTAGTTTCAGGAAACCAATATTTCATTCCCAGCTCACTCTAAAATTATCCCACGTGGAGGAGTAACTTAACATTTGTATGCCTCCTTTTCTCCACTTGTAAAGAGTAATAATCACGGGTATACAGGATTACAGGAAACATGCAAAGCACTTTAGGTAAAGAGTACTAATTTATACATAAACCCAACTGGTGTACTTATCTTTCTCTGAGGAACATGATGCAGATATTAATGTTGGGTAGACTCAGGGGAGAGTTTGACAGACTGAGTCAAGCAAAGAAACAAAATTTAACTTCTTTCCCAATGGCCTGGGAATATTGATCTTATATGAGTCTGTGGCCCCATGACCTAAGGAAGGTAGAGAGAGTCTCAGTCATTTCCCAGACTCAATCTCCTACCTAAAAAAAAGTGGGACATTGGCCAAGCCACCCAAACCAGCCACAAAGAGGTTGTGTGTTTCAAATCCACTGAAATATAATTATAAACTCAACCATAAAATTTCCTCAACTTAGCCCTAAAACATTGATTTTGGTATTTCTAAAATTACTCTGTAATCTGTGTTTACTACATTTCTAATGACATCTTCTTATGTGTTGAAAGTGCAATGCTAATTTGAGAACCACATCCTCATCCTGTACAGGAATCCAAAGCTATTCTGCCACAGAGGAATAAACAGGCTTTAGGAAATCAATGAAGGAAGCCACAAGTGAGTATTTTACTGACCTAAGCAGGTAAATAACTAATCTACCCAAGATATTTTGGGGGCAGAATCTAATTGATATCGATATATTGACATATTGATTAAAATGATGACAGGCAACATTTATAAATTTCCTATTCAGCACTTTTCACAATTTATCATTTAATCCTCAAAACGGTCTTATGAAATAGGTACAACTTTTATTCTACAATTTATAAATGAAGAAAATGCAGTACTGAGAAGTCAACTAGGACTCTGGATAATTTAATCAGAAATTGGGACACACAGAATTGGTGCTAAAAAATCAGGCTTGAGGAAGAATGAAAAAGAAAAAAGCACAGCCTATATGCTGCTTCAGAAAGGATGCTGGCTGAAGCTTCTGAGAGCTCCTGAAGCTCCTGAGAGCTCTGCCACCAGGTTCCCAACTCCAATCAGTGCCAGAAAAAATCTCTGACACTGCATGTTGTGTCATTTCTTCAAGCTTCAGAGTCCTGGGCAGGAGCTGTGTTTATGTCAAGTGTCTCTATATTGGTCGGCAAGAGCCGGAAAAATGATGTATCTATTCTACCCACTTACATACACTTTTGGTTTCTGAGGTGGGAAGTAAGTATGGTCTTCCCTCCCAGAAATAATCTTCACGTTTCCCCCCAGATGGGAAGCTGATGTGGCAATTAAAACATCAGCTATGCTGTTCCCAAAAGTTTATAGGCAGGAATTTCATTGCACTGTGCTTTTGGGGTTCTATGTATGTAAACTTCTCATCTTCTTACACTGCAACCTTTCTGTTGTACTGATTCAAATCCACAGAACTAAACATCACCCTAAAAAATTTTGGAAGTGTGGCTAATAGCAAAAATGAAGCTTCAGCCAGCAAAGAAAACAGTTGTTTGTAACCTACATCTTTCTTTCAAATGAACCAGTTGAGAAGAATAACTTTTCTCTCATTCTCTCTGGACATTTCCCATTCCTCAGTCAAATGGTAATTTCTTAAGAACAGATTACAATATTGCTCCTACCTGCTCATTTCCATATGGTAAATTACTTCTAACCTTAATGAATAATCCTCTCACAAATCAATTATTCATTTTTTAAATATTTTATGTTCCCTACTCTATAGATTTATTATTAACTGTTGGAACTTATGAATGTTAACATGGATGTGGCCACTATCCAGCTTCATCAATAATGGATTGTTTTATTTTTTAATGATTTTTTTTTTGTGCTATTGATTGTAAATGGGTTTGACCTGAAGGGCCCTACACTTTTTCCATTAAAAATGAAAGTAAGCAAAGGCTCGATGTGGAATAACACTTTTAGAATGTGTTCATACTCTAAGGTACCCCAGTGATCTTTAATGAACTGGAGTTGATGTTACTAGCCTCTCATATAGCAGAAAATGTTCCAAAGGATGAATTTGCAGACAGTATTTGAAAAATCTTTCCAAATAATCCCTACAGTCAGCAATTAGCAATAACAATATAAAATGAATAACACCAAGTCTTACAATCATTTTCATTACTAATCCACTGTGTGACTCTGCTAAAATGAATTCACATTGCAAGTAAGCTCTAAAAAAGAAGCAGTATCATATAAGAAGAAAAAGGCCAGAACACCACATCACAAGTCATTACATGGTAAGTGCTTTGAAATAAGGGAATATCATAAAAGTAAAACATTTTGACCAAAAGGAAGAATAAAATTTTTCATAGCTATGAGTAGAAAAATCAGTCCCATTTATTGTCAGATATTTCACTGTGGCAAAAGGCTAATTTCAATCAGCTGGTCATTCACCTACAGTGTAGGTCTTTGCTCCATTTTACCTTTATTATAATACATCTTTTTGTTCTTAAAGGGGGGGAGCAAGTAGTAAATTAAAATTTAGCAGTAGAATTTGCTTTTACTTATTTATTAAGGCTGTAAACATTTGTGGAGCAAACATCTATGTGAAAGCTCTGGGGTAACCCAGGAGAGAGGTGTCAATAGGATAGTCTCTGCTTTCAGAGTACTGACAGTTGATTAGCAGAAATAATATGTGAGTAATTATTTAAGTATGAAAGATATAACAGCAATGTGCTAAGGAAGTTTAGAGGAGGAAAGATCTTAATTTGAAGGATAGTCTCTGCTTTCAGAGTACTGACAGTTGATTAGCAGAAATAATATGTGAGTAATTACTTAAGTATGAAAGATATAACAGCAATGTGCTAAGGAAGTTTAGAGGAGGAAAGATCTTAATTTGAAGCAGGGTTTTCATTTTAATTTTTAAATTAAAATAAACTCTGTACTGTCTTGTGAATTGGTATTTGCTCTCCTACGGAAACAATTTGAATCTGGGTTATGCATTAATTCACAACTATAAAGTATCAGCAGTGATCATTCCGGGGAGATGGAAAATCACATAGATTCTAAGAGTCTTAAAGACAGTTCTCAAGGGTAAAACCTTGTTCTGGAAACCCTATATTATGGCCTTACATCAACACTTTATGGTATGTAAATCTTAGAAACTATAAGAGAAGGTTATAAATTGCTTGATCTCATAAGATAGCCAGATGTCCTTGGGCAGACCTTCCTATGTCTCAGTTTCTCAACTGTAACATAACAGGGTTAAGCTCAGAATCTCTATGACCATTTCAAGGTCTAATATCCTGATATTCTAAGGATTTTTGCATGGGTCATTTTTTATATGACAAATTTTCATTCCATGAATAAATGTTGTCAGGTTACCTGTTCCACATAAAGGGACCATACAGAAGTAATTAGATCCCTATGGAAAAGCAATGCCCTAGGTATGTCCCAGACCTCATAAATAGTCTACTATGAGCATTTGTGGATCCTATCTATGCAAAGCAACAAAAGAATTGAAATCTCATTATTTTCCCAAAACAACAATTTTTTTCTTATTAGAGATACAGAGATTATGTTCATTTGCAGGCTGTTGACACAGAATAGAGAACATAATCTTAAAAACACAGCAATTACTAATAAAAATGATACTTGTATACAAGAACTGGATGGTTATCAAGATAGCGGGATGGCCAAATAAATATTAATAAGTGGAATTATAATATGAAGTTTAAGGTTCTGTTTGCTTACATGATATAATCTATTCTCCATCTCCAACAAACACTCAAATTATCTGCAAAGTCTGTGTGAGTGTTTTTGATCTTTTTGTTGTTGGCTGCATTTTGATGGAAAATCACAGAAAGGGCTAAAGCTCATATTCAAGGGATGATGTGGACCAACACAGCACAAGAATATGTGTAGTGGCCAGGTTTTTACAAGTAACTCTATCCAGTAGCACTCACCATCTTGAACTTTCCTTTTTTTTTTTTTTTCATTACATTTTTATTTTGTCAATATACAATTTATATGATTATTATGGCCCATCACCGACACCTCCCTCCCTCCTCCCTCTCTCCCCTCCCCCCCAAGAATGTCCTTTCTGTTTGCTTGTTGTAACAGCTTCAAAAAGGTATAGTTGTTATATCTTCTTCCCCCCCCCCGGTTTTTTTTTTGTGTGTATGTGGGTGAATTAATTTGTTCATTT
>NW_007733346.1:8061-15039 GCF_000696425.1 Galeopterus variegatus | reverse complement strand
CATAGGAGAAACACTTCAGCAAATAGGGCTGGACACCATCTTGAACTTTCTATTTTATGTTATGTAGCATCTTTGCTCTCTTACATTATAAATTACTACAGGAAGGAAGTCATGCCTAATTTATATTATAGCTGTCACTATGTCTCCAGCATTGCTACTTCTCAGAGAGTAGGTGCCCAGTAATAAATATTTCCTGAATGATGCATTGGACTTATATACATCTAAGCAAAAGAGAAACAATGAATCTTCTTGGTGATAACCATATCTAAATATGTGATTCTCATGAATCTGACCTAGAGGACTCAATCCTTTTGGTTGTCTTAGATGCTTTTGAAATTGGTATTTAGTTTATGTTTTGTTTATCAGCATTGTCTGTCAGATGGTGAAGCCTCTAAGGCTTGAAATATTTATTCTATTTAACTCAAAGTAGGAGATTGACACTAAACATAAGGATTTTGGATCTGAAGAAATGCCAGCAATCTCTACACTAATGATGTCTCTTATCTGAATAAGTATGTAATGAATGACATTCCCTGCTTCTTCTATACTTTTTCTGATGATATTCCTTTCACTTGAAGGAAGCGGGTATGACAACAGTTTTACCTTTATACCTTAATAAAACTTTTAAAACTGCATTAAATATAAGGCAAAGGCATCACTTGATGACTTGACATGACAGCAATGAAATTTTGAATCACCTTTTGAACTTTTTTGTGCTCCATGTTCATAATGATTTGGGGAATAAAAAAAAATACGTGGCACATGTTCCTCCCAATTTGGGTTCCATATGAGCAAGTATATGTCTGAAAATCTCATCACCATTTCTCAGGGGACAGAAAATAAACACCATAAATTCACTCTGCAATTCCTCTACATCATAATGAAGTTATCCTTTTTCCCCTGAGTCAGTTTATCCATTGTCCTCAGGGTTTCCAACCCATAGTTTCATGGAGAACTGCTTTGTATTTCTCTCAGGTCTTGCAATGATCAGATCACTGATAAAGAACATTATCACCAGTGAAGTCAGAGAAAGTCAGGCTTCATAATCAATTGATTAATGGATCTTCCTTGATTTATCTGTGCAATGAAAAAAAAGAATGGGGAGAAATACCCTTGGGAGGATTTGAACAATATAAGAACAATAAAATTAAACACTTTTCTCTTTTTTTACAACTGTGGGACAACAGACTGATGTGGAAGATGGAGACCTGCCTAAAAATTTAATTTGGAGAAGGTTAAGAAGACTCATAATTATAAAGTTCCTGACAATTCCATTCTGGTTAAAAGTACAAATATTGATAGATGGTTCTATTCTTTAAGAAAACATCTAAAGCACAGTGTTTCCATAAGACAGGGAAAAAAGAGGGATAAATTATTTTACAAAATAAAATGGATAGCTTCCAATTTTAAGACGATAGTTTATTATCATCTCTGTTTTCTTCTCATTCATTTTTTATTAAGTTAACACTCATTACAGCCTTGAAATTGAATACATGTGACAAAGGATTCTGAATGCCAGTCAAATTGGGACAGAGATAAAAATGTCACAAAGGGAAGGTGTACAGAGCTCCAATCCCAGAGAGAGTGTGTAGGGCACAGATTTCTTCAGCTGGATGGCCCACTATGAAGGACCAAGACAAGGTTCTCTTACTTGGAAGAGAAGACTAAAGTAATAGGGTTGGCTACAGAAGAAACTCAGAACCCATTTGATCCCCTCATGATGGCAGAAATGCAAAGTCAAACCATTATTACATACTCAAAAATGAGTTATCACCAAAGTGAACAAGTGTAGCATATATATTTTTAAAGTTCTTTCAAAAAGCAAGAAAGAAACAAAGAAAACAAATGGTAAAGAACACTTCTCAAAACATGTTTCTATAGAGCAGATTAAAATTTATGACCTATGCCATTTCCAAAAACTAAAATGAAAATAAGGAAAATACCAAGTCTCTGAAATAAGAGACCAAAGCAGAGATATAAGGATTGAGGAAAGAAATGAGGGGACATTAGATTAGGAGATGAAAAATGAGTTGGCAGAGCTTAAGAGAGAAGGTGCAAATAATAATAAACGTGTCACACAATGAAGTCTACCTTGGAGGCTGCAAAGTGAAGAATGAGAGGGACACAGAAGAGCCAGACAGATGTAAACAAATGTCAAAGAATTTCTGAAGAAAACAGCATTATGCATTACAGACAAAGGTGATACAACTTAAGCATAAGTGGTGTTTCAAAGATGTGAGGAGAAATAAATAAAACAAAAAATTTTAATTTTTAATTTAAAAATACTTCAGTAATTAAAGACCATTGAATCTTCAGTTTTAAGCACAACTAGACTTCACATATAAAAACAAAATGTTGAAAGTCAATGTAAGGAAACCAAGTCACTTTGATGGGGAAAATTATCAGACAATTGTCAGAATGTCCCACAGCCCTAGAGCTATACTTATGAATCCCCAAGGAAAGAAACTGTGGTCCTAAAGGTAAAATACTATTAAAGTATAAAACAGACTAACATTTTCAGCTTACCTGAATTCAGAGTCATACTTTTTATTAGTCCTTCTTAAAGAAACACCTGGATTTCTGCTCCTTACAAGGTGGTGAACTGCTATGGCATCAGGTTGCCTCCACTATAATGCAACACTGCAGATGTCCCAGAAGTGAGAAGGAGATTGGTGGGTATGAGAAACTATCATAGAAACTTTGATAATCCTCTGGGGAAAACTACCAAATAAGATGGAAGAAATAAAACCTAATACAAGAGTAATATGAAAAATAATAATGTTATACCTTCACAAAATGGAGACTTTTAGACCTAAAGACAACAAAAAGGAAAAAATATAGCAATGAAATAAAAAACCATCAACACACACACACACACTCCTCCCAGAGAAGGCCTTCTACCTTATTAACCTTATTAATTCCAGTTGCAATAATCTCCCTCAAGGGAGATTAAGGGAGTTTTACTAACAAACCAGATTCTAAATAATATGAATACTATATGTAACTACAAATGTAAATAAGTTTGAAGACCTAATAAAATGTATATGTTTCTAAAAAAATGAAAATAGCAAATATTGCACTAACAAGAAGTTTTTGAAAAGACCAGTGATCATTAATGAAATGATATTGGTTATTAAAGATTTTTCCACCAATCTTAGACATGCATAGCTAAAAGGATGTAGAAGAAATGGATAAAAGTGCTGCTTTTGGGGAAGGAGAACTGGTAAATGAGGAGAGAGTTATCAGGAGTTTTATTTTCTTGTTTGCTCTTTTATATGTTTCAGACTTGTGTCCAATGTACATGTATGACTATTAAAAAAACCTATTTTTGAATAACTTATTCAACTCAGGAATATGTCAACAGTGAGTAGACCAATTAAAATTTCTGAAATGTGAAATTATATCCATATAATTTCTATCCAAAGGTATAAGCATTTGAAAAGTAAAATGGTCATATGAATTCTAGCCTTCTCGAAATATACTGTTCTCAGAAGTAGACAAAAGAAGAGGCTTAACAGCTCATTCAATTTTTACTTCAGTTTTGTTCTTAAAAAATAATTATAGGGGAATAAAAATAAGCATAACACTAAATATGAAGTTTTTTTTTAAATCCCAATTAAGGTAAAAAGAAATATAAAACAACTATAGAGAAATACAAAAGTTCTCTGGATAAATAAATAGCTTGTAATCATTTAGATGGGGGTTAGCAAACTACAGACCCAAGCGCCAATCCAATCCACACCCTGTGTTTGTAAATAAATTTTTTTTTTTCTTTTAGTCTTTTTTCATGTCCGGCAACGGACCGCAACCCTCAGTGTCGCGCCCGTACCAGACCGGGACCGGCAACAGGATCACAACCCTCGGTGCCGCACCCGCCCCTTGCTCAGCCAGTGAGCGGGAACCGGTCTGTATGTGGGATCTGAACCCTCGGCGGGAGCGCCACTGCACTCCCAAGCAGCGCACTGTAGCAGTGCGCCACCGGGCCGGCCCCTGTAAATAAATTTTTATAGGAACATAGCAATGCTTATGCACTTACCTACTGCCTAAGGCTGCTGCAGTGGCCAAGTTAAGGGGTTGCTACAGAGACCTTATGACCGACAAGCCTATAAAATATTTACTATCTGGCCCTTTCCAGAAAAAGTTTGCTGATCTCTGAGTTAGGTGATGGAAAGGGAAGAGGGAATGTAGTGCTACCTAGATAAATTGTTTTGATATAACGTTACAGGAAAAATTCTATCAATACACTATTATCATATATAGGAAGAAAGACTGGCAGGAAATAAAACAAGCAGCTAATAGCAGTTGTATTCAAATGGTAACAGTATAGGTGCTTTTTCTTTCTCTCCTGTATTTTTCATTTGGGGGGAAAATGTGGTTGCAATACATTTGTATTACTATTTTATTTTTGTCTCAGGACATTAATTTTCTGAATCATGAAAACATGGCAACCACAAAATCATGAAAAGACAATATGAAAATGTTTTAAATATGAATTAAAATTCATTTTTAAGATATGGAAGAATCTAAACCATGATATGCTTACCTGCCCAAAACTGGTCATTTAAATTCCATGAAAGGAACAGAAAATTACCATAATCTGTGAAAGACTGCTTGTGGTCACTAACCTATAGAATAATAATGCTCCCTTACATTTGCATAAAATGTCTTACTCTACAGACATCTACAGCCTTCTCATTTGACCATACACTAAGAAGATAGGTATATTTTTATATCCTTTTCACAAATGGCAAAACAAGGTTGAGAAATGAAGCAATTTTACCAGGGTCAAAGAGATTTCACATGTCCAAAATGGTAACAGAAAGCAGAATTTTCATTAACATCTTTATTGTGCCAGCAGACTACACTGTTTCTCTTGAGAAATAAACAAAGACTTCTTGGCTTCTCTTAGGTGACTAGAACTTTAAACACTTCATTTTTTAAAACAACAAAATGCTTTTTTCTCACTGGTTTGTTGAAATAATACTGAGTTAAATGATTTTATGTTCCCCTTCGGGTTATCAGCATTTTCAATTAAGCTAAATAATTATGCACTTAATTTGTTCCAAATGTGACATTTGTTACTGAATTCCCTCGAAGTAATCATTTTTTAAATAAAAAAAAAATTATCAATCACTCTCTTAAAAATTAAATAACGTCCATGTGGGCCCTAAATAAGAGAAACTCAAGGGAAAATAATCAGTATGTCATTCTAATCATTATTGTTCTCTTGGTTTCATGTTAAGATAATGTTTTATCTAGCTACTGGCCATTTTATCATAGCGCTGAAATATGACATAAAAGGCCGTTTTTCAGTGTAACAGAACTACCTAGATATTAGTCATCTATGTGGCATGTGGCTGCCTTCAGGACTGCCTTAATTCTCAAGTTTTAAAGAGTAGTGTGAAACTCTACTGGACTTTCTCATACTACAAAAAGATCTTTTTATTCTACTTTTTAAGTTTGATGAGCACAGGAACTACTACAATGGACAAGGCTTTTGATATCAATAAGAAAGTTTAATTATTTTGCAAGAAATACTTCTTACCATCACAAGGAAAAAGCTAAACTTCATTTCATCATAAATAATGGCTCTGTCCATTTTTTCCCCATTGCAATGTATTTGTTCTTGAAAACCAGCCTAGAGTACTGTGTCACTGTCCAGGAAATCTTCACAAACCCTTGTGCTGAAGAAGCCCTTAAGGGCCAGGGAGAGCTAGCCCTCTGAGTCTCTGGGTATATAGATCTAATCTTCCTCTCCATTACAGAAATTTCCTTGCAATCTTCTATTTAATCTCTAAAGTGTATGGTAAATTTACATGCTAGTTCTTACTATATATTTGTGTCAAATAATAAATTTTTTAAATTACTTAAAACTGAGTTTAATTGCTGTCAAGGAGGATATTGCTCTGGTATCCAGAAACCTCAAGTATCCAATGACAAGTCTGCATTTAATGCCAAGGTTAAACAAACTCTGTATTGGGAAGCAAGACTCCACATGATTGGATCTCGGTTCCTCAGCATGACATGCAAAGATATTTATGATCTGACTTCTGCAGCCTACTCTGTCTCAACTTCCCAGATGGTAACAAAGCTCCAAGCCCCCTAAAGTATTTCCAGTGCCTCACTACACCAGGGTCTCCATGCTTGTGGCACCTCTGCCTGAAATGCTTTCCTCCTTCCCCACTCACCTGCTCCTAAGCCACGGGTTTAAATTCCAGATTATCCCCTGATTTTCCCTGGAGTCTTAACTATCTTCTCTGTGAAATATTTCCTGGATGATCAAGAAATATTTACAACAGATATTCTATTTTACTATTCTATTCCACTGCTGCACCTTTCTCCATCATAACAATTATATTCAATTGCAATTATTTGTTTAAATGGGTATTTCTCCCTGTACATTGCATGACCCTTTTGGGTAGTTCAGTTCACATTTTTTTTTAATCCCCTAACACAGAGGCTGGTATAAAGTAGAATCTCCACAGATATAGGCAGTGAAGAAATGAAGTAAACAAGCTAATTTCAGGGTTGCTCCTTTGGAAATTTACATTCCTTAGGTCAAAGTTAAAAAGTCCTTTATCCCTTAATGCAACTCATTAACCACATCAAGAAGAATTCAAATTAAGAAAATGAACATAGGGGCCAGCCCGGTGGCGCACTGGATAGTGCGCCACTTGGGAAGCGCGGCGACGCTCCCGCCCGAGGGTTCGGATCCCACATACAGACCGGTTCCCACTCACTGGCTGAGCGAGGCACAGGAGCAACACCGAGGGCGCGGGAGCAACACCGAGGGTTGTGATCCCGTTGCCGGTCCCCAGTCCGGTACAGGGGCAACACTGAGGGTTGCGATCTGTTGCCGGACACGGAAAAAGACAAAAAGACAAAAAAAAAAAAAAAAAAAGAAAATAAACATAAACACACTGTTGGCAGGTGCTGAATTTTTGCAGCCTTTCCCGGGAAAAGAAATATTTTTCCATT